>NC_084749.1:6268307-6278307 GCF_033978785.1 Entelurus aequoreus
TATCTATAGATACCCATCCATCCATTTTCTACCGCTTGTCTCTTTTGGGTGGCGGGGGGTGCTGGAGCCTATCTCAGCTACATAGCAGGTCCAATTCAATACTTTTAAGAGGGAGAAGAGCCTCTTCTACTTGACTGGAGGCCCATGAGGCCAACCCTAAGTGGGACCCCCTTAAATGTATCTGCCATAAGGAGCTTTTTAAGGGTCAAAGCCCCCTCCCGCCCCCAGTAAGCAGCTGAACAGTCCCTGTCTGAGCTCCTCTCTCTCTCCCCATCGCAGCGTAAGCAGCTAAAGGGCCAGGCTGAGCCCACGCGGAGCAGACAACCCCGGGGTCTTATCTGCGGAATGCTGGGTATCCTCACAGAGGATCTCCTTTGCAAGGGAGGAAGCTGTATTATCTCAAAGCCCTACGTCTGCTTTGATTGTCCCACGGGGGCCGCTTCTCTCTTTTTGTTGGGTGTCTCGGCCGACTTTTATGTTCATTTGGTCGTCTCGCTATCAGTCCCTCTTTTTGTCCCCCATTCTGTATTTAAACACGTTTGCACACACTATGCAGAGTCAGATGACATTCTCCTGTTGAATTCAGACAAGGACTTAAAGGCCTACTGAAAGCCACTACTAGCGACCACGCAGTCTGATAGTTTATATATCAATGATGAAATCTTAACATTGCAACACATGCCAATACGGCCGGGTTAACTTATAAAGTGACATTTCAAATTTCCCGGGAATTATCCGGCTGAAACGTCGCGGTATGATGACGTATGCGCGTGACAAAGTCAGTTTAACGGAAGTTATGGTACCGCGTAGAATCCTATACAAAAAGCTCTGTTTTCATTTCATAATTCCACAGTATTCTGGACATCTTTTGCAATTTGTTTAATGAACAATGAAGGCTGCAAAGAAGACAGTTGTAGGTGGGATCAGTGTATTAGCAGCGGACTACAGCAACACAACCAGGAGGACTTTGTTGGAGCGCTAGCCGCGCTAGCCGCCGACCTCACCTTGACTTCCTACGTCTCCGGGCCGCCAAACGCATCGGGTGAAGTCCTTTGTCCTTCTGCCGATCGCTGGAACGCAGGTGAGCACGGGTGTTGATGAGCGGATGAGGGCTGGCTGGCGTAGGTGGAGAGCTAATGTTTTTAGCATAGCTCTGTGCGGTCCGGTTGCTAAGTTGCTAAGTTAGCTTCAATGGCGTCGTTAGCACAGCATTGTTAACCTTCGCCAGCCTGGAAAGCATTAACCGTGTATTTACATGTCCACGGTTTAATAGTATTGTTGATTTTCTATCTATCCTTCCAGTCAGGGGTTTATTTTTTTTGTTTCTATATGCAGTTAAAGCACGATGCTATCACGTTAGCTCGTAGCTAAAGCATTTCGCCGATGTATTGTCGTGGAGATAAAAGGCACTGAATGTCCATTTCGCGTTCTCGACTCTCATTTTCAAGAGGATATAGTATCCCAGGTGGTTTAAAATACAAATCCGTGATCCACAATAGAAAAAGGAGAGAGTGTGGAATCCAATGAGCCAGCTTGTACCTAAGTTACGGTCAGAGCGAAAAAAGATACGTCCATCACTGCCTCTCAAGTCCTTCACTGTAACGTTCCTCATCTATGAATCTTTCATCCTCGCTCAAATTAATGGGGTAATCGTCACTTTCTCGGTCCGAATCTCTCTCGCTCCATTGTAAACAACGGGGAATTGTGAGGAATACTAGCTCCTGTGACGTCACGCTACTTCCGCTACAGGCAAGGCTTTTTTTTATCAGCGAGCAAAAGTTGCAAACTTTTTCGTCGATTTTCTCTACTAAATCCTTTCAGTAAAAATATGGCAATATTGCGAAATGATCAAGTATGACACATAGAATGGATTTGCTATTCCCGTTTAAATAAAAAAAAATCATTTCAGTAGGCCTTTAATAGGGCTGTGTCTACATTAAAACATTCTTCTTCATACTGCATTAATATATGCTACTTTTAAACTTTCATGCAGAGAGGGAAATCACAACTAAAAGTGTATTTATGAAACAGTTATTAAGCAGTGGCACAAACATTCATGTCATTTCCAAAACAGAAAGTGCAAGATTGTCAGAGACATTTTGAAACAAGCTATTAGTGCACTTTTGTGCGTGATGTCACTAAGATGACATATCAAAACAACACTAAAATTAAAGTGCACTTTTTGTACAGAACGCCACTACAATAGTTAAAAACAAATAAAGTGCATGATGTCACACAAGATACAGTGTTTCCCATAAACTGCCAAGATACCTGTGGCGGTGGGGGCGTGGCTATGGGCGTGGTCACCATGACATCATCGAGTAATTTGCATAATGTAATGCAATGATATGATTTTCTCTAAAAAGGCTCAAAAAATGTATACTTACTAATTAATAATAACAGTTTTGTTTTAAACGTCCATCCATCCATCCATTTTACAATATAATTACAACACTTTATGTACATATTTATATACAGATTTGAACAATAAGTTATTCACTGAAATATATTTATTAATTGTGGTTCTTACAAAAAATATATCTTATAAAAATATAAAAGCTAAAATGTCTCTTAAAGCTCTGCCCCTTTAATTAGTGCATACTAAATAATTTAACTTTAGCCTACTACTACAACCATATTAATTACCAGCAACATAAAGTGAAACAGAGGCAGAGGTGTCCTGCCACAGTCAGTAACAAATAAACAGAAAACAGTAGTGGTGGTAGATAGACACAGAGCTTCATCAAACATCTGATCCACTGAACAAAGAGCTCCAAAAATCTTGATCCTACACTTCTCTTTTGTAAAGTAAATCTGAACAGCCGATATGGGCATCTACATCAACTATATGATTTGCCTGAGAAAATTTGTGGCGGCCTTAATTTTTTCGTGGCGGGCCGCCACAAATAAATGAATGTGTGGGAAACACTGAGATATTTCAATAAGTGTCAAATAAAAATGAGCTGCATAATAGGAAATCAAATAGTGTATGTCCTTCACTATGTGGTAGGTTCCTGCGGACGTTATCTCCTTCTGTTTTTGACTATTTGTTTCATACGGTGTTGATGTGGGAATGGTTGCTTGGGCATTTTGTTGGTGTGGCACCGAATGGAGATGTTGACATGCGGAGTTTCAAGCACTCTTCATTCTCTACCGGGTGACTTTTCAAATGATGCTACGAATTAGCAGTGGTGCTACTTTTTGCAGCAAAGCTTTTGCCGCATACTTGACATATTACGCTTGTCTGTTCAACGTCTTCCCGCTTGAAGCCAAACCACCGCCAGGCGATGGACCCCCTGCTGTTTTTCTTGGGAATGAATTCTTCTTCCTTCATTTGTTACCAGATTCACACCTTCTTTCTCTCATATTACCACTTTCACCACTCCGCTAGCATCACAGCTAACGTTACCATGCCTCTACCTCTCTGCTGGGCGAGGGCGTATGAAGTTGCACGCGCGACAGTACGTGGCGTATGTAAGAAGGTGCGCTTGTTTTATGTCTCTGTGAGAAGGAGAGACAGGAAAGAGTGAGAAGAGCCTGTAGTGTAATGCCCGCAGCTAAAAGCAACTGTGTGAGAACGTATACTCCAATATCACCATATGGTCATTTTATATATCGCACAGAGACAAGCCTGCGATATATCGAGTATATTCCATATATCATCAAACCCTATACAGTACTGGCCAAAAGTTTGGACACATCTTCTCATTTCAATGCGTTTTCTTTATTTCCATGACTATTTACATTGTAGATTGTCACATCAAAACTACGAATGAACACATGTGGAGTTATGTACTTCACAAAAAAAGGTGAAATAACTGAAAACGTGTTTTATATTCTAGTTTCTTCTAAATAGCCACCCTTTGCTCTGATTACTTTTTTACACACTCTTTGTATTCTCTGGATGAGCTTCAAGAGGTAGTCACCTGAAAGGGTTTTCCGACAGTCTTGAACCTTTTGAAGCTCATGGAGAGAATGCCAAGAGTGTGCAAAGCAGTAATCACAGCAAAGGGTGGCTATTTTGAAGAAAGTAAAATATAAAACACACCTTTTTTTGTTAAGTACATAACTCCACATGTGTTCATTCATAGTTTTGATTTGACAATCTACACTGTGAATAGTCATGAAAATAAAGAAAACGAAGTGATCACTAGCCAGTGGGAGTGACACGCTAACAGTATCGACTATCAAGTTTGGTGGCGCCATTTTGTCTCGCGGTTGATTCTTTGCGTGGAGTGAAAAGAGAAATGAAAAATGAGTGCCGCACAGAGCGAAGAAATGGTTGATAAAATGAGAAAAGTTTTTTTTTTAAACATATTTTTTATACCGTAATTTCCGGACAATAAGCCGCTACTTTTCCCCTCGTTCTGGTCCCTGCGGCTTATACAAGGGTGCGGCTTATATACGGCCTGTTCTTCTCCGACACCGACGAAGAGGATTTCGGTGGTTTTAGTACGCAGGAGAAAGACGATGACACAATGATTAAAGACTGACTTTTCATATACCGGTAGGCTGGTTATTTTGATAACGTACAGGCGAGCACTTTGTATTACTTTGCACCGTTGTATTATTTGTACTCTGCACGAATGCTGTTCGCCATGTCAAAGATGTGAAAGTTTGATTGAATGATTGAAAGATTTATTGTTAATAAATGGGACGCTTTGCGTTCCCAAACAGTCATCTCTGTCCCGACAATCCCCTCCGTGGTAGCAGGAACCCCTATATACTACGCTAATTACACATCAAAACCCTGCGGCTTATAGTCGGGTGCGGCTTATATATGGAGCAATCTGTATTTTCCCCTAAATTTAGCTGGTGCGGCTTATAGCCAGGTGCGGCTTATAGTCCGGAAATTACGGTAGTAGTCAGACCAAGGCGCTTGTAATCTGTAATGCCACACCACCTTAGCCGTGCTCACCCTTTAGAGCACAGCTGTAACTTCCTGGCACTCAACCTGCAGAAAGTAGTTCTTCTCAGGTTTCTCTATGTTTACATTTTTACAGTAATTTCTTACACTTTATTAAGCATTTATTGCATATTCCTTATTTGTATTCTTCATTTTAAAAGCTTATTGTTGAAAGCGTTTTTAGTGTGATTTTATTGTTTGATCGCCGAGGGGATTATAATCGAGGTTAGGTCTTTTGAGCAGAGGATGAATAACCACTTTTTTGAATGCTAGGGGAACAGTGCCAGGGGAAAGTGATAAGTTTATAATATTTAGCACTGATGGACCTAATATTACAAACAGTTCCTTGATAAGTTTGCCAGGAAGTGGGTCAAGTAAACATGTTGTTTATGTTTTATCCCATTCACACGCCGCAGGAGTTCCTTTAATGTTGTTTCATCGAAAAGAGAGAGACTATTTTGGAGGGCAATATCCGTCGTATATACATTTGTATCTGTGTTAATAGAACCCGGGGACGCATTTCTGATGAGTTCAATTTTCTTATTAAAGAAATTCATAAAGAAGATAAAGAATTTCATGACAAATATGCATGAAAAAGACATTGATATTTTTTATTTACCGCTGCGATAATGATCAGTCTTAATTATTTATCGTGCACCTCTAGTACTAAGAAAGTGTGCCCTGCTTCTCACCCAAAGTCCACTGGGATAGGCTCCAGCTCACCCGTGACCCTATTGACCCTCACTTTTTTTTTTTAACTCGGACGCAATTATTGAATGTTCCTGGGAGGTGAGTCGTTTCACATTAAAAGTAAACACAGCTGACTTACCTCTTTTGTTATTGTTGCTTTAGTCATATTGTAGTGCGCAGCCAGGAAAGAAACATATGTCGCGGTGCCACGGTAACTTTCCGGTTTAATGGACACCGTCACACATTTTCCACGTCTGGTGGCCTTCTGTGATTGAAAGCCCAGCAAAATGTCGAAGGAATAAGCTCAAATTGGATGGAAGTAATCATTTAGTTTCTGACTGGGCTGAAGTCTTGCATGATATGCAGGAGTCTCGTGTCATTTGCTATGGTTTGCCATAATGCCGGTTCCACCTATGACTGACTTCAAAGGCAGGGTTTCCCACACATTCATTTATTTGTGGCGGCCCGCCACAAATAAAAAAAATTAAAAAATTAAATTTAAAAAAAAATTAAAAAATTATTATTATTATTATTATTTTTTTTAATTTTTTTTTTTGTCCTCTCCAGCTTCTCAGGCAAATCATATAGTTGATGTAGATGCCCATATCGGCTGTTCAGATTTACTTTACAAAAGAGAAGTGTAGGATACTTCTCTTGTTGCCTTATTTGTATTTGACTTTATTAAATGTATTTCTATTAGAAACACAACATGTGTATATAACAAAGGGTGCAAAGTCTGCAGGCAGTAGGAAACACATGGTTAAGTGTAGGGAGTAAAACTGATGGCAGTCTAAAGTTCAAGATTTTTGGAGGTCTTTGTTCAGTGGATCAGATGTTTGATGAAGCTCTGTGTCTATCTACCACCACTACTGTTTTCTGTTTATTTGTTACTGACTGTGGCAGGACACCTCTGCCTCTGTTTCACTTTATGTTGCTGGTAAATAATATGGTTGTAGTAGTAGGCTAAAGTTAAATGATTTAGTATGCACTAATTAAAGGGGCAGAGCTTTGAGACATTTTAGCTTTTATATTTTATAAGATATATTTTTTGTAAGAACCACAATTAATAAATATATTTCAGTGAATAACTTATTGTTCAAATCTGTATATAAATATGTACATAAAGTGTTGTAATTATATTGTAAAATGGATGGATGGATGGACGTTTAAAACAAAACTGTTATTATTAATTAGTAAGTATACATTTTTTGAGCCTTTTTAGAGAAAATCAAATCATTGTAGTAAATTATGCAAATCATTTGATGATGTCATGGTGATCACGCCCATAGCCACGCCCCCACCGCCACAGGTATCTTGGCAGTTTATGGGAAACACTGAAAGGTGTATTTTTCCAGAAATATTTGGTCATATTCTCAATTGTGCAACTTCCTACTGTGTATGCGTGCCACCTTTTTAAGGTGTAAAGCACAGGTGTCCAAAGTGCTGCCTGCGGGCAACGTTCTTAAAATACAATGACTAAAAAAACCATAAAGACAGTGAAATAAAAGAGCGTACAGGTGAAATGTGACGAGAAAAAGTTGCAATGTTGACTCTAATAACACTAAGCTGTTTTATTCTTTAAAAAAATCTGTTGTTTTGAATTATTGACCCATTTAAGGCTTCAATTACTTTGCATCAAGTATGTTTAGGGGGAAAAGATTGCATATTTTGTGCGTTTGACATTAAAAAAAACTGTTTTCTCTGACAAAAAGGTCATAAAACAAAGTTTCATCCATCCATCCATTTTCTACCGCTTGTCCCTTTCGGGGTCGCGCGCGCGGGGGATGGTGCTGGAGCCTATCTCAGCTGCATTCGGGCGGAAGGCGGGGTACACCCTAGACAAGTCGCCACCTCATCGCAGGGCCAACACAGATAAGATTAAAAACAATTACTACCAAAAAATTCAAAAAAATATAAATGAACTAAAAGCAGTCTTTTTCTCGCAATGTGTCGACTTTTTTCTTATAACATTTGGGAAAAAAAATCATATTCTTTCTGTTTCTGTAATATTGCAACATTTTCTCATAAAATTATTACTTTTTTTAATGTAAAATTATTCATTTTGAATGCAAAATGGTGACATTTGTCATATAAAATTCTGACTTTTATCATTGCCAATTTTTTTTGCTCTTGTAAAATAGTGACATTTTTAGAGTAAAATGATGACGTTTGTCATCATTTTTGCCAAGTAAAATTCTGATTATTATTATAATATTGCCAACATTTTAGTTTTCTTATAAAATTGTCACTTTTATTGAGTAAAATTACAACTCTTTTCATAAAATTGCCAAAATATTAAGCTATTCTTGTAAAATTGCGACTATTATTGAGTAAAATTCCAATTTAAAAATAAAAAATTATAAAAACTTATAATCGACGGATAGATCTGATACATCTTGAGATTTGAGGGTTGAAAGTTTTATGAGTGGGGCACTTTTGGATCCCTGAGAATAATACATTATAATCCATGTTATAAAATATCAACTTATTTAAGGAGCCAATTACTTCACATCAAATAATCTAGTTTTAATTTATTTGGGAGGGAAATATTGCATATTTTGTGTGTTTGCCATAAAAACAGGGTCAAAAGGCATAAAGTATATATATAAAAAAAATTATCTACTTCTCTCTCAACAGATTTGAAGTTGATCTGGAGATTTAAGTGTGGAAACAATTATTAATATCATTTATTTTGTAACATTTTTATGAACGAGACCCTTCCCGGTCCCCGGGACCAAACTTGAGGGAAGCCCGAAAGAGTAAAAAAATCTGCATTTTGTAGGGCTGTGCATCTTCGGACGCCACACGATTCGATTCTTGGGTGTAATGATTTGATTCATAATCGATTCTCGATTCAAAATCTATACTTTTTAATAACATTGGATGCCAGTTCTATGATTAACTACATTCCTGCATAAAATAGATAAACAGCTCTGATCAATGTCTATATTACTTTTTTTAAAAACTGGTTTTGTTTAATAAAATTCGACCCAAACATTGAATAAAGTCAAATACAAATCAAATCAAATCAACTTTATTTATAAAGCACATTTAAAATTTACTACAGGGGTAGCCAAAGTGCTGTACAATGGGCAGGTTAAAAATAATACAAGAACCGAGCAAACAACACAACACAAACAGAACACGATAAAAAATAAATAAATAAAATATAAAAACATAAAAACAGGTTCTCAGCAGGTGTATTATGGGGCGCCATTGCAGGATGGGTATCACTCAGTGTTAAAAGCCATGGAATAAAAGTATGTTTTAAGAGAGATTTAAAAACAGGAAGAGAGGAGGCTTGTCTAATTCTCAGAGGTAGGTCGTTCCAGAGCTTGGGAGCAGCAGCGGCGAAAGCTCTGTCACCTCTAAGTTTCAGCCTTGTGTCCGGGACCGTCAGTAGCAGCTGATCGGCTGATCTTAGGGATCGGGTGGGGCAGTAAGGCTGAAGGAGGTCGGAGAGATATGTTGGCGCGAGGTTGTTTAGACATTTAAAAACAAATAAAAGGAGTTTAAAATTGATTCTGTAACGCACAGGGAGCCAGTGAAGGGACGCTAATATAGGGGTGATGTGCTCACGTCTGCGGGTCTGTGTTAGCAGACGAGCAGCAGAGTTCTGCACGAGCTGCAGGCGGGCGAGGGAGGCCTGGCTAATGCCTACATACAAAAAAAGAAAATATTTTAGATTATTTTTAATCGATTAAGAATCGCGATTAATCTGAAAACATTTTTTGACACCCCGAATATATTGTGTTGGCTTTGAAAATGAAAAATATCAAAATTTAAGTGAATTATATTTATATAGCGCTTTTCTCTAGTGACTCAAAGCGCTTTTACATAGCGAAACACAATATCTAAGTTACATTTAAAGCAGTGTGGGTGGCACCGGGAGCAGGTGGGTAAAGTGTCTTGCCCAAGGACACAACGGCAGTGACTCGGATGGCGGAAGCGGGAATCGAACCTGGAACCCTCAAGTTGCTGGCACGGCCGCTCTACCAACCGAGCTATGCCGCCCCTGAATGTCCCCGGATTGCTTTGATTTTTTTTTAGTAATAAGTTAGGACGCCCCTGTTTATCTTTTAGTGTGGTATTTCAGGGCGGGGCTTAAAGTGCCATATTCAAGCCTTATCCCCCTCATAATGGAGGATAATGCCTGCGCTGTCTTTTGTGGTCGCTGCTGTTTTGCATGCCGTGTTGTCCTAAAAGCTCGTCAGTAAAGTTCTATTTTTAGCCTAAGTCTCATTGAGCAATCAGCAACGGCGTGATCATGTGTGTGTGACCAAACTTCAAAGGAAAACACCATTGACAAAGTTTGAGGCCCTAAGAATCAATTTCCCGTCTTATTTTAGTTTGAGAACATCCTGGTTTGTCTCGTATCTGCTTGAATGGGAAAAGTGATCATCC
>NC_084749.1:6290807-6310807 GCF_033978785.1 Entelurus aequoreus
CTTTTCACCAAAAATGTGATTCACGATTTTTGTGCCTTATGTAAATAATAATAATAATAATTCTGGCATATTTACTGCGATGCTTTTGCTTACATGTTGATCAAATAAAGTTATTAACATAGAGCTTCCTATGGGAGGCTTTACTTATTTATTGAATAAAATACTTCTGTAAACAAAAATGTAGCATAGCACCACAAACGAGTAATAAACACACTGCAAAAACTGAAATGTAAGTAAGATGTAATATCTCAAATAAGGGTGATATTTGCTTATTTTCTGTCTATTAAGATCATTCTTCTCACTAAGCAGATTTGATGTTAGAGTGTTTTACTTGTTTGAAGTGTTTTGCTCCTAAATGATGTCAGTAAGATATTGCATCTTGTTGCTGACATATGATGACCTATATTGAGTAAAACATGCTTGAAACTAGAATATCAACTGTTGTGTCATCAACACTCATTATTACTTTTTTAAAGTAATAATTTCTTATTTCAAGCATAAAAAAAAAAAAATCATGACTTTGACACAATTGTGTCTCATAATCAAAACAGATGACAGCCAAATGGACTTTGCTGTTTTATTTTCAATGAAACAATAGAAAACACGTACTCATATAGTAGTACACTTGGCACAGTACAGTAAATTGACAGTTAATATTTAAACATTTGACATTTCAAACTATTTTCAACAGAAATAGTTCATGCACATTCAGATAAATTCCTCAAAATTACAATTAAAAAAAAGTTTTCCCGGGGGCCGGGCTGTATATATGCACACTAATTGACTGAAAGAGCACGCACTTGGCGCGATGATGTCATGTTATCCATGGAGAAATGCATTGAGACCCCGAGAGTAACAAGCGCTTGCCTTTCCATTAAGAACAATAAATTAGTTTTTAGTATAAAAATGTAATGCCGAGCGCATATCATTATGTCAAGATAATGGCACTAGCATTTACTTCATTTAAGAATATTTTTCAACATATCCCTTTTTTTTCTACCATAAAAAGTGCACTTATTAGTGAGAATATACTTATTTTAAAGGCCTACTGAAATGAATTTTTTTTTATTTAAACGGGGATAGCAGATCCATTCTATGTGTCATACTTGATCATTTCGCGATATTGCCATATTTTTGCTGAAAGGATTTAGTAGAGAACATCGACGATAAAGTTCGCAACTTTTAGTCGCTGATAAAAAAAAGCCTTGCCTGTACCGGAAGTAGCGTGACGTCACAGGTTGAAAGGCTCCTCACATTTGCACATTGTTTACACCAGCAGTGAGAGCAATTCGGACCGAGAAAGCGACGATTACCCCATTAATTTGAGCCAGGATGAAAGATTCGTGGATGAGGAACGTGAGAGTGAAGGACTAGAGTGCAGTGCAGGACGCATCTTTTTTCGCTCTGACCGTAACTTAGGTACAAGATGGCTCATTGGATTCCACACTTTCTCCTTTTTCTATTGTGGATCACGGATTTGTATTTTAAACCACCTGGGATACTATATCCTCTTGAAAATGAGAGTCGAGAACGCGAAATGGACATTCACAGTGACTTTTATCTCCACGACAATACATCGGTGAAGCACTTTAGCTACGGGGCTAACGTGATAGCATCGTGCTTAACTGCAGATAGAAACAAAATAAATAAATCCCTGACTGGAAGGATAGACAGAAGATCAACAATACTATTAAACCATGGACATGTAACTACACGGTTAATAATTTCCAGCCTGGCGAAGCTTAAAAATGCTGTTGCTAACGACGCCATTGAAGCTAACTTAGCTACGGGACCTCACAGAGCTATGATAAAAACATTAGCTATCCACCTACGCCAGCCAGCCCTCATCTGCTCATCAACACCCGTGCTCACCTGCGTTCCAGCGATTGACGGAGCGACGAAGGACTTCACCCGATCATCGATGCGGTCGGCGGCTAGCGTCGGATAGCGCGTCTGCTATCCAAGTCAAAGTCCTCCTGGTTGTGTTGCTGCAGCCAGCCGCTAATACACCGATCCCACCTACAGCTTTCTTCTTTGCAGTCTTCATTGTTCATTAAACAAATTGCAAAAGATTCACCAACACAGATGTCCAGAATACTGTGGAATTATGAGATGAAAACGGAGCTTTTTTGTATTGGATTCAATGTGTCTGCATACTTCCTGTTTCAAGGATTGACGTCACGTGCATACGTCATCATACATAGACGTTTTCAACCGGAATTTTAACGGGAAATTTAAAATGTCACTTTATAAGTTAACCCGGCCGTATTGGCATGTGTTGCAATGTTAAGATTTCATCATTGATATATAAACTATCAGACTGCGTGGTCGCTAGTAGTGGCTTTCAGTAGGCCTTTAAAGTATTTTTGGGTTCATTGAGGTTAGCTAATTTGACTTGTTTTGGAAAGTCTTGACAAGCCAAATGTTCTATTGGCAGATCATTTTGCTTAGTTCAAATAAAATACCCCTACTTTTTGTATTTTCTTTTCTTGTTTTTGAACACTGACTTGTTGCAGTGTAATACATGTAGCGATTGCACAATGCATAGATACAAAAAAATCCACACAAAAACGTCAAATTGATACCATAGTTTGTCTCGTTGCAGATTTGGCTAAGCACGAGGTGGCGCATTTCCTGTTTTGTGTGGCCCGTATCTAAAAAATGTTACTTTTAAATTCCTTTTTGAGAAGCATTTTGTTTGAGTCATGTAAATAAATGTGACTGTCTTGCTGTTCCAGGAGAGGAACAAGGACGGCACCATTCATTACGCCCACCTGCCTCCGCCGTCCAAGGAGCAGGAGAAACGGCGTCTGGCCGCCCGGGGCTTCCTGCCGCCGCCGCAGGACGACTTCGCCGACCTGTGCAACCTCCCCAAACTCAACGAGGACAGCATCCTCGGCAACCTGCGCACGCGCTTCCGCAAGAAGAAGATCTACACGTACGCCGGCAGCATCCTCATCGCCATCAACCCCTTCAAGTTCCTGCCCATCTACAACCCCAAGTACGTCAAGCTGTACGAGAACCACCAGCTGGGCAAGCTGGAGCCGCACATCTTCGCCATCGCCGACGTGGCGTACTACGCCATGCTGCGCAAGAAGGTCAACCAGTGCATCGTCATCTCCGGGGAGAGCGGCTCGGGGAAGACGCAGAGCACCAACTTCCTCATCCACTGTCTGACGGCGCTCAGCCAGAAGGGCTACGCCAGCGGCGTGGAGAGGACCATCCTGGGCGCCGGGCCCGTCCTGGAGGTAAGGACCGTCTACTTGCTCTGGTTCTGGTCCCAGGACCGCTGTGTGTATTTACTCCCTCACTCCCGCAGGCTTCAAAGCGTAGGAAGGTAACAATAACACACCTTGTCAGCGTATTTGCTTGTTTTTGTTGTTTTGAAAACTGTTTTTAATGGATAATCAACAGCGAAAAATCCATCATTTAGCCGCACCGCTTTATAAGCCGCAGGCTTCAAAGCGTAGGAAGGTAACAATAACACACCTTGTCAGCGTATTTGCTTGTTTTTGTTGTTTTGAAAACGGTTTTTAATGGATAATCAACGGCGAAAAATCCATCATTTAGCCGCACCGCTTTATAAGCCGCAGGCTTCAAAGCGTAGGAAGATGGCGCCATAGCACAAACAATAACACACCTTGTCAGCGTATTTGCTTGTTTTTTTTTGTTTTGAAAACTGTTTTGTTTTGAAAACTGTTTTTAATGGCCATCAACGGCGAAAAATCCATCATTTAGCTGCACCGCTTTATAAGCCGCAGGCTTCAAAGCGTAGGAAGATGGCGCCATAGCACAAACAATAACACACCTTATCAGCGTATTTGCGTTTTTTGGGGGTTTTTTTGAAAACTTTTTTGTTTTGAAAACTGTTTTTAATGGATAATCAACAGCGAAAAATCCATCATTTAGCCACACCGCTTTATAAGCCGCAGGCTTCAAAGCGTAGGAAGATGGCGCCATAGCACAAACAATAACACACCTTGTCAGCGTATTTGCTTGTTTTTTTTTGTTTTGAAAACTGTTTTGTTTTGAAAACTGTTTTGTTTTGAAAACTGTTTTTAATGGCCATCAACGGCGAAAAATCCATCATTTAGCTGCACCGCTTTATAAGCCGCAGGCTTCAAAGCGTAGGAAGATGGCGCCATAGCACAAACAATAACACACCTTATCAGCGTATTTGCGTTTTTTTGTTTTTTTTTTAAAAACTTTTTTGTTTTGAAAACTGTTTTTAATGGATAATCAACAGCGAAAAATACATCATTTAGCCACACCGCTTTATAAGCCGCAGGCTTCAAAGCGTAGGAAGATGGCGCCATAGCACAAACAATAACACACCTTGTCAGCGTATTTGCTTGTTTTTTTTTGTTTTGAAAACTGTTTTGTTTTGAAAATTGTTTTGTTTTGAAAACTGTTTTTAATGGCCATCAACGGCAAAAAATCCATCATTTAGCTGCACCGCTTTCTAAGCCGCAGGCTTCAAAGCGTAGGAAGACACGTGTCTTCATCGTTTGTCCAAAGTGTAAACACAAGCAGAAGAAGATGTTGAGTTTCTTGAAGTTACTTAACAGTTCTTAGTTTGAAGGTTACGGTGGTTTGAGAAGAGGAAAAAAGAGAAGAGAGGAAATGTGTTTTCCAGGCATGTGATATTAAATACTTTACCATAAAGACCACGCTCAGAAAAAGGTAAAAAAAGGCCTTCTTAACCCTTTGTGACGTCCCTCCAAGTGGAGTAAATATCTTCTGCATAGCAATGAAGTAAACATCTGTCTTTACTTCACTACAACATCCCTCACACGAGTTCTACTGTGGTTCCTCCTGAGAGCCAGCGTCCTTTGTAGTGGACATTTTATGCTAAAATGTTTACTACTTTGGTGTGTTCAACCTTAATAATCATGGATTTTGATACTTGCCAACATCTTAGAAGTATGCTAACGTTAGCCTGCTAACATTTTATGCTACAATGTTTACTACTTTGGTGTGTTTAACCTTAAAAACCATGGATTTTGATACTTGCCACCATCTTAGAAGTATGCTAACATTAGCATGCTAACATATTATGCTAAATATTTTTTCTACTTTGGTGTGTTTAACCTTTAAAATCATGGATTTTGATACTTGCCACCATCTTAGAAGTATGCTAACATTAGCATGCTAACATTTTATGCTAAATATTTTTTCTACTTTGGTGTGTTTAACCTTTAAAATCATGGATTTTGATACTTGCCACCATCTTAGAAGTATGCTAACATTAGCATGCTAACATTTTATGCTAAATATTTTTTCTACTTTGGTGTGTTTGACCTTAAAAATCATGGATTTTGATACTTGCCACCATCTTAGAGGTATGCTAACATTAGCATGCTAACATTTTATGATAACATGTTTACTACTTTGGTGTGTTTAACCTTAAAAATCATGGATTTTGATACTTGCCACCATCTTAGAAGTATGCTAACATGTTATGCTAAAATGTTTACTACTTTGGTGTGTTCAACCTTAAAAATCATGGATTTTGATACTTGCCACCATCTTAGAAGTATGCTAACGTCAGCCTGCTAACATTTTATGCTACAATTTTTACTACTGTGGTGTGTTTAACCTTAAAAATCATGGATTTTGATACTTGCCACCATCTTAGAAGTATGCTAACATTTTATGCAAACATTTTTACTACTTTGGTGTGTTTAACCTAAGAATCATTGATTTTGATACTTGCCTCCATCTTAGAAGTATGCTAACATTAGTATGCTAATATTTTATGCAAAAATGTTTACTACTTTGGTGTGTTTAACCTTAAAAATCATGGATTTTGATACTTGCCACCATCTTAGAAGTATGCTAACATTAGCATGCTAACATTTTATGCTAAATATTTTTTCTACTTTGGTGTGTTTAACCTTTAAAATCATGGATTTTGATACTTGCCACCATCTTAGAAGTATGCTAACATTAGCATGCTAACATTTTATGCTAAATATTTTTTCTACTTTGGTGTGTTTAACCTTTAAAATCATGGATTTTGATACTTGCCACCATCTTAGAAGTATGCTAACATTAGCATGCTAACATTTTATGCTAAATATTTTTTCTACTTTGGTGTGTTTAACCTTTAAAATCATGGATTTTGATACTTGCCACCATCTTAGAAGTATGTTAACATTAGCATGCTAACATTTTATGCTAAATATTTTTTCTACTTTGGTGTGTTTGACCTTAAAAATCATGGATTTTGATACTTGCCACCATCTTAGAAGTATGCTAACATTAGCATGCTAACATTTTATGATAAAATGTTTACTACTTTGGTGTGTTTAACCTTAAAAATCATGGATTTTGATGCTTGCCACCATCTTAGAAGTATGCTAACATTTTATGCTAACATTTGTACTACTTTGGCGTTTTTGACCTTAAAAATCATGGATTTTGATACTTGCCACCATCTTAGAAGTATGCTAACATTAGCATGCTAACATTTTATGATAAAATTGTTACTACTTTGGTGTGTTTAACCTAAAAATCATGTATTTTGATACTTGCCACCATCTTAGAAGTATGCTAACTTCGTCTCCGATGGGATGCTAACGTTAGCATGCTAACATTAGTATGCCGACATTTTATGCTAGCATTTTGGCACATTTCATTTGTTTAAGCCTAAATATGGCTTTTGAAACTTGGCGCCGTCTTGCAACTATTTTAACTGTTCCCATTTTAACATGCTAACGTTAGCGTGTTATGATAGCATCCGTCAATCCACTGCACAGATAGCGGGCCCGCCAACATTTCTGTGTGAATTTTCAAGTTTCAATGCGGAGGATTGTTTATTGGCACTCAGCATGAAGGGTTGGAATTGCTGCTCACTGCTCCCCTCACCTCCCAGGGGGTGATCAAGGGTGATGGAATGCAGAGAATAATTTCGCCACACCTAGTGTGTGTGTGTGTGTGTGTGTGTGTGTGACTATCATTGGTACTTGAACTTGAACTTTATCACGAAGAAAGGCTCAGACGTGAAACTAAAAAGAGGTTTAAAAACGTGACGCTGCAGTTTTGCTCCAACACTGAAGAGCTTTTCAACGGGCGTGCGTCCGGAAAATGCTCTTAGCGCTGATCTGGAAGTAAGTCCGGCATATTTAGGGTTTGATATTGCGCAGTAAAGGGGCTAAAAATACCCCGTCTTATCCTGCAAAGCCACGCGTGGAATGTGTAAGAACTGAAGTGCTGAAAAGTGATCCTGGGTTGTCAAACGGCAGAAGTAGGAACCGTCGTTTGACACTGGACTTTTTGAGCCGTGACCTTCTCCGCTCACTGCCACTTTAGCACGCCGCTCTGTGACGTGTGTCAGTCTGTCCACGGTGACCAAGAATTTTTCCCCCTCCGTCAGCAGAGTTCTGCTCCCAGAAGCGGTCCCGTCCAGAAGTGTGGTTTGCGAACGGGAGACGAGGAGACGGCGCTCGTCAAGGGGCCGAGATGGAGTTCCTCTCGGGGCCAGTTTGTCATCGCTCCTGGCCGGCGAACAACGCCACGTCAAAGTTGAAGTTCAAAAGTGTTTCTGGCCTTTTTTCTCCTCGCTATTACAAGCAAAGGGATTTATTCTACGTGGGAAAACGTCTTTTGACGACAGCCGGCAGGACACGAAGAGCCAACGTGAACCTGGAGTCACTTTTAGAGAGGAAGCAATAAGTGTTGGAAGCATTATTAATTGAAGAAAAACATTTAACTTTAAAATTTTTGTGTGTGGTGGAAGTATTTTTTTTTTTTTTATTTAAAAAAAGATAATTATACATTTTTTGTGTGTGTGGTGAAAGTATTAATTTTTATTTTTATTTTTAGTAATTCTTTTTTAATTTAAAAAAAAAAAATTGTGTGTGGAAGTATTATTAATTTTTTTTTTTTTTAAATATAATAATTATACATTTTTTGTGTGTGTGGGGAAAGTATTAATTTTTATTTTTAGTAAAAAAAATTTAATTAAAAAAAAAAATTTGTGTGTGGAAGTATTATTAATTTTTTTTATTTAAAAAAAATAATTATCACTTTTTTTGTGTGTGTGTGGTGAAAGTATACATTTTTATTTTTTCTAATTTTTTTTGTGTGTGGTGGAAGTTTTTTTTTTTTTTTTATTAAAAAAAATAATTATCAAAAAAAAATGTGTGTGGTGAAAGTATTAATTTTAATTTTAATTTTTTGTAATTTTTTTTAAATTGTTTTGTGTGTGGTGGAATTATTAATTTTTTTATTAAAAAAATAAAAAAAAATGGATCTTTTTTTGGTGTGTGGTGAAAGTATCCATTTTTATTTTTAGTAATTCTTTTTTAATTTAAAAAAAAAATTGTGTGTGGAAGTATTAATTTTTTTATTTAAAAAAGATAATTATACATTTTTTGTGTGTGTGGGGAAAGTATTCATTTTTATTTTTAGTAATTTTTTTTTAATTAAAAAAAAAAATTGTGTGTGGAAGTATTATTAATTTTTTTTATTTAAAAAAAATAATTATCACTTTTTTTTGTGTGTGGTGGAAGTATTTATTTTTTTTTATTAAAAAAAATAATTATCAAAAAAAAAATTGTGTGGTGAAAGTATTAATTTTAATTTTTTGTAATTTTTTTAAAATTGTTTTTGTGTGTGGTGGAAGTATTAATTTTTTTATTTAAAAAAAAAATGTATCTTTTTTTTGTGTGTGGTGAAAGTATCAATTTTTATTTTTTGTAATTTTTTTGTAATTGTTTTTGTGCGGTGGAAGTATTAATTTTTTTATTTAAAAAAATGAAATAAGTATCACATTTTTTTTGTGTGTGGTGAAAGTATAAATACTTTTTTTTATTTTTTTTATTCATTTTTTTGTGTGTGGTGAAGTGTTATTAATCTTGTAAGTTAAGTTAAAGTAAAGTACCAGTGACTGTCACACAAACACACACTAGGTGTGGCAAAATGTGTCCTCTGCATTTGACCCATCCCCTTATTCACCCCCTGGGAGGTGAGGGGAGCAGTGAGCAGCAGCGGTGGCCACACCCGGGAATCATTTTTGGTGATTTAACCCCCAATTCCAAGCCTGGATGCTGAGTGCCAAGCAGGGAGGTAATGGCTCCCATTTTTATAGTCTTTGGTATGACTCGGCCGGGGTTTGAACTCACCACCTACCCATCTCAGGGCGGACACTCTAACCACAAGGCCACTTCTTTTTTATTTATTTTTTTGCGTGTGGTGGAAGTGTTATTAATTTTTTATTTATTTATAAAAAAAAATGTGCGTGTGGTGGAGGTATGTTCCCACTGCAGTTTGGACAAGTTGGGATTCAAACTGTGTCAAGATTTGTTTTCAGCAAGTTTGCCGCAACAAAAGGTTGTACTTCCTGTATTGGATACTGATCACATTACAATGCGTGGAAGCCTGTGGCTGTAGGCGAGCTCCCCCGACTCCGGCTCACATTTTGAGGGGATGAGATCCCTATTTGTAGCAAAGCAGCCGTCCCACTTTGGTCTTCTACTGTTTCCGGGCTATTTCCGTCCGCTCGGATCCGTCACGGGCCCAACTAATGGCGCACTGGGGGCCGCACACTGACTAATTCAAGCGAGCGGGGGCCTTTTTGATATTTTTCACTTTCACAAACAATTGAATATATATATTTTTTTATACTTTTAGGTCTCCAAATCAAGTTTGGTCCCGCCTTGAAAATGTAAAAAAATACATTATTATTAGGGATGTCCGATAATATGCGTTAAAATGTAATATCGGAAATTATCGGTATCGGTTTTTTTATTATCTGTATCGGGTTTTTTTTGTGTTTTTTTAAAATTAAATCAACATAAAAAACACAAGATACACTTATTAAAAAAAAAAAACGAGAGCTCCCATCTTTTCTTGTCACACATCATCATAATAACAATAATTTTATTTTCTTGTTTTTATTTTAAATTTTTATTGTATTTAGTTTCTTTTAAATTCAGTATAGAATTATATAGATTTCCTAGAGCACACAGAAAGATTGGAGTTGCATTTTTTGAAGGTTTGGGTGGGTGTCTTGTAAGGCTGCAGCTAACGATTATTTTTCTATCGATTAATCTATAAATTATTTTTTTTTTCGATTAATCGGTTAATCTATAGATTATTTTTTTCGATTAATCTATAGATTATTTTTCCTTTTACCGATTATTTTTTTATTCAAAATGAAGATGAAAAAATAAATGTAGGTCCGTTTTTTCAAAAGGCATGGCTTTTATTTACAAAAAAAAAGAAGTATGGCCACTCAGTCAACATTGACAACAACATGACTAAATATTCTGTAACAATGTAAACATTTAAAACTTTTAACATTTAACAAAATTAAAAGTAGCTTATTTGCTTTTTAATGTGCAAATATAAAAGTCAACATCCAGTGCAAATCTTAATATTCTGCAATAGTATAAGCATTTCAAAAGTAAAAGTATTGCTTATTTTGCTTAAAAATGTGCAAAAATAAAGATAAACATCCAATACAAAAAAGTGTAAAACGAAATATTCTGTAACAACAGTGTAAACATTTCAACAAAAGTGAAAGTATTGCTTATTTGCTAAAATGTGCAAAAATAAAGATAAGCATCCAATACAAAAAAGTGCCAATCTAAATATTCTGGAGCACTGTAAACATTAAGTATTGCTTTTAAAATGTGCAAAATAAACATCCAGTCCAACACAGTACACAATAACCAATTCTACTCATTCCAGTGAGTGACAAACAGTTGTAATAAAGAAAGGTTAGCATGTCTACATGCTCTGCTTCTTTTCTTGTTTACAATATTCCCAGCAGCTGAAAATAGGCGCTCAGAAGGGGTCGATGTATTAGAGACATGAAACAAATACCTCTACGTAGGTCTCGCCTAGACCTACATTTCATAGATTGACATCCTTCACCAAAAATCAACAGGAAGTTAGCTATTCCTCCTTCAAAACAACATTTTTGTTACAACCGGTCACCAAACATCAAACATTATCTCCTCTGAGCGCGTTTGTCGTTTCGGCTTCAAACTGCTACAGGAGAGAGATTGAACCCTTCTGATTAAAAGTTCTGTACGGCTTTTTGATACGTTTACGAGCCTTCACAGACCCGCAGCACTAAAGTTGCTTCGCTGCTGTGATTTTACGCGCCTTCAAAGAAAATAACCACTGTGCCGCGGCACCTAGGAAAAAGACACAGACACAACTTCCTCTAACTCCCAGTACGAATATCGTAGAGACACGAAACAAAAACCTCTATGTAGGTCTCACTCAGGACTACCACTGGACAGAAGTATTGGGACACCTAGGACTAGCACCTGCCAAAATGCGGACCCGACCAACACTGCTTGCAGCTTTTATTATATTCATTATTATTATTCAACTACGTAATGAAGAGGGCCGCAGTTTCAAGACCTCAGGGACCAAACATCAAAATGTGGATGTTTTGTGTTACCCCCCCCCCCCGGTACTTGCTACTTGCCCTCCATTGTGCAGAGGATGCAATTGTAAGGTTAAATGATTTTTAAAAACTGGTCTAACTGGTTGATCCTTCATGTTCTTTTGTGTCTTGTTTTCCTTTTAACTCCCTTTTGTGGACACGCATGATAGTCAACTGCTGCTTTAAAGATGGCACACACACATTAAAGATGACACACACCCACACAAGAAGCCAGGTTATGCATTATGCTGCCCCGAGTCCAGACTACCCAGGAAGTCCCGGCCATCCGGAAACCTTATTTAACAGGAAGCGGCTACGACATGGGAAGTAACGGTAGTGGTTCTCCTTCGTTTTGTTGCCGGGAGCCTTAGGGGGGTGTGGACAGACCCGACTATTGTGTTGTATTGTTCAGGAAGTGCAGAGGAGAACTATTGTTTATATCCCAACCTGGACATTAAAAAAACGGACTTTATTCAGCTTCAGTCGCCACATCTTTGGTGGAGGTTGAAAGTAATAATAATAATTAAAGCTGCAAGCAGCGTTGGTCGGGTCTGCATTTTGGCAGGTGCTAGTCCTAGGTGTCCCAATACTTTTGTCCAGTGGTAGTCCTGAGTGAGACCTACATAGAGGTTTTTGTTTCGTGTCTCTACGATATTCGTACTGGGAGTTAGAGGAAGTTGTGTCTGTGTCTTTTTCCTGGGTGTTGCGGCACAGTGGTTGTTTTCTTTGAAGGCTCGTAAAATCAAAACGGTAGCACGTATCAAAACGCCGTCCACAACTTTTAATCAGAAGGGTTCAATCTCTCTCCTGTAGCAGTTTGAAGCCGAAACGACAAACGCCCTCGGAGGAGATAACGTTTGATGTTTGGTGACCGGTTTTAACAAAAATGTTGTTTTGAAGGAGGGATAGCAAACTTCCTGTTGATTTTTGCTGAAGGATGTCAATCTATCAAATGTAGGTCTAGGCAAGACCTACATAGAGGTATTTGTTTCATGTCTCTAAGACGTTCCTACCGGAAGTTACAAGCAGTTTTGTCTGAGTTTTCCTCTAAAAAGCAGTTTTGTCTCGGTTTTATTCAAAATTGCGCGAGCTTTGGGGTTCGTTTTTTTTTTTAGATCGCAATTTCCAGCAGTCCTGATGTGTGTGAGAATTTTGGTGAGTTTTGAAGTATTTTAAGGGGGTCAAATTACAGCTCAAAGAGGCAAAAATGAGTTTTTTTAGTACAATTTTGTCTTGAAGGGGAAATTGCCAACTTCCTGTTGGTTTTTGCCCGAGGATGTAAAATTATGAAATGTAGGTCTAAGTCTGACCTACATAGAGGTTTTTGTTTCATGTCTCTACGACCTTCCTAGTGGGAGTTACAGGCAGTTTGTTTTTGTTTTTTCCTAGGGGGCGCTAGAGCGCAATTTTGATTTTTGGGGTTTGGTTTTTTTATTAACTTGCAATTTTCGCAGATCCTGATGTGTGTGTCAAATTTGGTGAGTTTTGAAGCATGTTAAGTGGGTCAAATTGCAGCTCGAAGAGGCGGCCGGTATAATAATAATAAACATTACAATAACAATAGGTTCCTTTGTACCCTGTACTAAGGACTCCCACAGGGAGTCCTTAGTACAGGGTACATGCGGACCCTAATAATAGATTTTATTTGTAAAAAGCACTTTACATTGAGCAAACAACCTCAAAGCGCTACAGTGTATTAAAGAAGTAAATAAAAAAGATAATACAAATAAAAACTAGAACTAGTATGCATAATATCTAAAAAATAATAATAATAAAAAACAGAAAATATCAGTAATAATAATAATAATAATGGATTCGATTTATATAGCGCTTTTCTAGACACTCAAAGCGCTTCACAGCTGGTGGTGGTAAGCTACATTTGTAGCCACAGCTGCCCTAGGGTAGACTGACGGAAGCGTGGCTGACAGTTTGCGCCTCCGACCACCACCTAATAATAGTAATAATAATAATAATAATAGATTTTAATTGTAAAAAGCATTTTACATTGAGCAAACAACCTCAAAGTGCTACAGTGTATTTAAAAATTTTTTTTTTTTTAAATGATTTAAAAAAAAAAAACTAGAACAGCCTAATAGCTAGAACTAGTATGCATATATATATATATATATATATATATATATATATATATATATATATATATATATATTAGGGATGTCCGATAATGGCTTTTTGCCGATATTCCGATATTGTCCAACTCTTTAATTACCGATACCTATATCAACCGATATATGCAGTCGTGGAATTAACACATTATTATGCCTAATTTGGACAACCAGGTATGGTGAAGATAAGGTACTTTTTAAAAAAATTTGTAAAATAAGATAAATAAATTAAAAACATTTTCTTGAATAAAAAAGAAAGTACAACAATATAAAAACAGTTACATAGAAACTTGTAATGAATGAAAATGAGTAAAATGAAGTGTTAAAGGTTAGTACTATTAGTGGAGCAGCAGCACGCACAATCATGTGTGCTTACGGACTGTATCCCTTGCAGACTGTATTGATATATATTGATATATAATGTAGGAAGCAGAATATTAATAACAGAAAGAAAGGGAGGTTTTTTGGGTTGGTGCCCTAATTGTAAGTGTATCTTGTGTTTTTTATGTGGATTTAATAAAAAAATAAAAATAAAAAAAATAAAAAACGATACCGATAATAAAAAAAACGATACCGATAATTTCCGATATTACATTTTAACGCATATATCGGCCGATAATATCGGCAGGCCAATATTATCGGACATCTGTAATATATATATATATATATATATATATATATATATATATATATATATATATATATATATATATATATATATATATATATATATATATATATATATATAAAGGCTTTTTTAAAAAGATGGGTTTTTAAGCCTTTTTTAAAAGCATCCACAGTCTGTGGTGCCCTCAGGTGGTCAGGGAGAGCGTTCCACAGACTGGGAGCGGCGGAGCAGAAAGCCCGGTCTCCCATTGTTCGTAGCTTTGTCCTCAGAGGTTGGAGGAGGTTAGCCTGTCCGGAGCGGAGGTGTCGTGTGGAGGATTTGGGGGTGAGCAGTTCTTTGAGGTAAAGGGGGGCATTTCCATGGAGGCCATACTTGCCAACCTTAAGACCTCCAAATTCGGGAGATGGGGGGTGGGGGGTTGGTGTTAGCAGGGGGTGTATATTGTAGCGTCCCGGAAGAGTTGGTGCTGCAAGGGATTCTGGGTATTTGTTCTGTTGCGTTTATGTCGTGTTAGGGTGCGGATGTTCTCCCGAAATGTGTTTGTCATTCTTGTTTGGTGTGGGTTCACAGCGTGGCGCATGTTTGTAACCGTGTTAAAGTTCTTTATACGGCCACCCTCGGTGTGACCTGTATGGCTGTTGACCAAGTATGCTTGCATTCGCTTGTGCGTGTGTCAAGCCGTAGATAGTATGTGACTGGGCAAAGGCAGCGCCTTTAAGGATTAATTGGCGCTCTGTAAATGTTCCTGCGTCCGTGTACACAGCGGCGTTTTAGAAAGTCACACATTTTACTTTTGGAAACCCATACCGATAATCTCGAAACCGATACGGATAATTTCCGATATTACTTTTTAAAGCATTTATCCCTAATAAAAAGATAATAAAAATAAAAACTAGAACCGCCTTATAGCTAGAACTAGTATGCATACATCTAAAAAATAAATAAGGGTTTTTAAGCCTTTTTTAAAAGCATCCACAGTCTGTGGTGCCCTCAGGTGGTCAGGGAGAGTGTTCCACAGACTGGTAGCGGCGGAGCAGAAATCCCGGTCTCCCATTGTTCGTAGCTTTGTTCTCTGAGGTTGGAGGAGGTTAGCCTGGTTTCGTGTGGAGGATTTGGGGGTGAGCAGTTCTTTGAGGTAGAGGAGGGCATTTCCATGGAGGCACTGGTGGGTTAGTAGGTATTCAATCCTGAGTGGAACAGGAAGCCAGTGAAGGGATTTGAGAAGTGGTGTGATGTGGTATTTCCGCACTGTCATCAGGATCCTAGCAGCTCTATTCTGTAAGTACTGCAGCTTCTGGATCTTCTTGCTGGGGATCCCCACAAGAAGTGAGTTGCAGGAGTCTAGCCTTTAACAAATAACCACACAGATGTATCAATCCATGCATGATCCCAGTCAAGCATGTAGCAACATGCTGCAGCCATCTTCCAGGCCTATTTGTGGCACTTGGACCACAGCTGGGGCCTTGATGTGGTCCACAATTAGACATGGGTGGGGCTGCTCGGAATGGCTCCGGTCTGGTAAAACATTACACCGCATCTGACATGTTTGTGGAGCTTCCCGTCCTACTTGGCACGCTGGAGGGCCGATACATGGAGGACTGCACCGCTCGTCCATTGCGGTCCCCTCCAAGGTTTCTCATTGTTATCCCTTTGGGTTGAGTTTTTTCCTTGCCCTGATGTGGGATCTGAGCCCAGGTGGCTTGTGCAGCCCTTTGAGACACTCGTGATTTAGGGCTATATAAGTAAACATTGATTGATTGACTGCATGATATCGAGAAGCAATATTTGTGAATCGCAGTTTTTTTCAATTCTTTGGGGCAATTTTCCACTTTGTTTAGGGCAATGTTTAGCACATGAAGAAATCACATTGTTTTATTATCATTAGGGTGCATAGTAGGGCTGTCAATTTATTTTTATTTTTTTTTTAAATAAATCGAGATTATTATTTATAATGATTCTTAATCGACTCAAAAATAATCAGAGATCAAATTAAAAAAAAAAAAATTCAATCTGTTTGTCCTGTGGAATTAAATATAAGATTTAAAAAAAGCTTGATTTACAAAAATATATAATAACCGAATTAATCGCGGTTGTTATTTGTAACCATTCTTAATCGAGTCCGAAAAATAAATTAAAAAAAATTTTTTTTTTTCCAATCTGTGCGTAGTAGGGCTGTCAATTTTTTTTTATTTTTTTTAAATAAATCCCGATTATTATTTATAACGATTCTTAATCGACTCAAAAATAATCAAAGATCGAATTTAAAAAATAAAAAAAATAAAATCTCATATTTAATTCCACAGGAATTAAATATGAGATTTTAAAAAAAAAGCTCGATTTACAAAACCCTCTATTTGCAAACCTTTTTGATTTACAAACTTTTAAACTCAGCCAAAATTGCTGACGTGTGCCAACCATAGGGGTGCCAAAATTGTTTTAATTTTTTTCCTAATTAATCGCGGTTGTTATTTGTAACCATTGTTAATCGAGTCCGAAAAATCAAAAATCACTGAAAAAAATTTATTTTATTTTTTTCCAATCTGTGCGAAGTAGGGCTGTCAATTTTTATTAAAAAAAAAAAAATCCAGATTATTATTTATAACGATTCTTAATCGACTCAAAAATAATCACAGATCGAATTTAAAAAATAAAAAATAAAAAAATTCCTGTGGAATTAAATATAAGATTAAAAAAAAAAGCTCAATTTACAAAACCCTCTATTTGCAAACCTTTTTGATTTACAAACTTTTAGACCCAGCCAAAATTGCTGACGTGTGCCAACCATAGGGGTGCCAAATTTTTATTTTTTTTCCCGAATTAATCGCGGTTGTTATTTGTAACCATTCTTAATCGAGTCCGAAAAATCAAAAATCACTAAAAAAAATTATTTTATTTTTTTCCAATCTGTGCGAAATAGGGCTGTAAATTGTTATTTTAAAAAAAAAAATCCAGATTATTATTTATAACGATTCTTAATCGACTCAAAAATAATCAAAGTTCAAATTTAAAAATTTAAAAAATAAAAATCTTATATTTCATTCCTGTGGAATTAAATATAAGATTAAAAAAAAAAGCTCGATTTACAAAACCCTCTATTTGCAAACCTTTTTGATTTACAAACTTTTAGACCCAGCCAAAATTGCTGACGTGTGCCAACCATAGGGGTGCCAAATTTTTTATTTTATTTTCCGAATTAATCGCGGTTGTTATTTGTAACCATTCTTAACCGAGTCCGAAAAATCCAAAATCACTAAAAAAATGTATTTTATTTTTTTTCAAACTGTGCGAAGTAGGGCTGTCAATTTTTTTTTTTTTTTTAATAAATCGCAATTATTATTTATAACGATTCTTAATCGACTCAAAAATAATCAAAGATCGAAATAAAAAAAATTAAAAATGTCAAGTTGTTTGTCCTGTGGAATTAAATATAAGATTTTAAAAAAGCTCGATTTATAAAACTCTCTATTTGCAAACCTTTTGATTTACGAACTTTTACACCCAGCCAAAATTGCTGACGTGTGCCAACCATAGGGGTGCCAAAACAATTTTTATTTTTTTTAATTAATCGTGGTTCTTATTTGTAACCATTCTTAATGGAGTCCGAAAAATCAAGAGAAAAAAAAATTATTATTATTATTTTTATTTCCAATCTGTGCGTAGTAGAGCTGTCAAATTTTTTTATTTTTTATTTTTTTAATAAATCGCGATTATTATTTATAACGATTCTTAATCGACTCAAAAATAATCAAAGATCAAATTAAAAAATTTAAAAATGTAAATGTGTTTGTCCTGTGGAATTAAATATAAGATTTAAAAAAAGCTTGATTTACAAAACCCTCTATTTGCAAACCTTTTGATTTACAAACTTTTAGACCCAGCCAAAAATGCTGACGTGTGCCAACCATAGGGGTGCCCAAAAAAATAAAAAATCTGAATTAATCGCGGTTGTTATTTGTAACCAATCTTAATAGAGTCCGAAAAATCAAATAAAAAAAATTATTATTATTTTTTTTTTTTTCCAATCTGTACGTAGTAGGGCTGTCAAAAAATGTTTTTTGTTTTTTTTAAATAAATCCGCATTATTATATATAACAATTCTTAATCGACTCAAAAATAATCAAAGATTGAATTTAAAAAAACGTCAATCGGTTTGTCCTGTGGAATTAAATATAAGATTAAAAAAAAGCTTGATTTACAAAACCCTCTATTTGCAAACCTTTTGATTTACGAACTTTTAGACCCAGCCAAAAATGCTGACGTGTGCCAACCATAGGGGTGCCAAAAAAAAAAAAAAAATCAAAATTAATCGCGGTTCTTATTTGTAACCAATCTTAATAGAGTCCGAAAAATCAAAAATCAATTAAAAAAAATTATTATTATTATTATTTCTTTTCTTTTTTTCAATCTGTACGTAGTAGGGCTGTCAAAAAGTTGTTTTTTTTTTTTTAAATAAATCGCGATTTTTATTTATAACAATTCTTAATCGACTCAAAAATAATCAAAGATCGAATTTAAAAAAATGTCAATCTGTTTGTCCTGTGGAATTAAATATAAGATTAAAAAAAAGCTTGATTTACAAAACCCTCTATTTACAAACCTTTTGATTTATGAACTTTTAGACCCAGCCAAAAATGCTGACGTGTGCCAACCATAGGGATGCCAAAAAAATGTTTTGTTTTTTTAATTAATCGTGGTTCTTATTTGTAACCAATCTTAATCGAGTCCGAAAAATAAAAAATCAATTAAAAAAAATTATTCTTTTCTTTTCTTTTTTTCAATGTGTGCGTAATAGGGCTGTCAAAAAGTTTTTTTTGTTTTTTTTAAATAAATCGCGATTATTATTTATAACAATTCTTAATCGACTCAAAAATAATCAAAGATCGAATTTTAAAAAATAAAAAATGTCAATCTGTTTGTCCTGTGGAATTAAATGTAAGATTTAAAAAAAGCTTGATTTACAAAACCCTCTATTTGCAAACCTTTTGATTTACAAACTTTTAGACCCAGCCAAAAATGCTAACGTGTGCCAACCATAGGGGTGCCAAAAAAAAGTTTTGTTTTTTTAATTAATCGTGGTTCTTATTTGTAACCAATCTTAATCGAGTCCGAAAAATAAAAAATCAATAAAAAAAAAATATTATTTTCTTTTCTTTTCTTTTTTTCAATGTGTGCGTAGTAGGGCTGTCAAAAAGTTTTTTGTTTTTTAAAAAAAAATTGTGATTATTATTTATAACAATTCTTAATCGACTCAAAAATAATCAAAGATCGAATTTAAAAAAATAAAAAATGTCAATCTGTTTGTCCTGTGGAATTAAATATAAGATTTAAAAAAAGCTTGATTTACAAAACCCTCTATTTGCAAACCTTTTGATTTACGAACTTTTAGACCCAGCCAAAAATGCTAACGTGTGCCAACCATAGGGGTGCCAAAAAAAAAAATAATCCTGAATTAATCGCGGTTCTTAATTGTAACGATTCTTAATCGAGTCGGAAAAATTTCAAATCAATATAAAAAAAAAATTATATTATTAATTTTTTTTTCCAATCTGTCCTGTCCAGCCACTCAGACAAATCATATAGTTGATGTAGTTGATCATATAGAAAAGAGAAGTGTTGGATACGTCTCTTGTTGCCTTATTTGTATTTGACTTTATTTAATGTTTGGGAAGAATTTTATTAAACAAAACCAGTTTTTTTTTAAAGTAATATAGACATTTATCAGAGTTGTTTATCTTTTTTACGAAGGAATTGTGGTTAATCATTTAAGATGGCATCCAATGGTATTAAAGAAGTATTGATTTAGAACCGAGAATCTGTTTGAATTGAGAATCGATTCTGAATC
>NC_084749.1:6315807-6338307 GCF_033978785.1 Entelurus aequoreus
GGTTACAATGCTAATAAATGAAAAGTTAAAGCTAAAAAAAGAAATACACTTTATTGAGTTAACATTATTTTTTTATGGGGGGAAAATGTTATGAGCTAGAGAATATAACAACTACACTACCCAGCATGCAACGGGAGTTACAAGCATACGCGGTAGCCCCGAAAAGTGTTGCATGTTGCCACGCTGTGAAAGTAAACGTCAAGAACTCAGCCAACACGCCTCATCTGCATTATTTATAATTAGACAGACAACACATCTACAGTGTGATTTTGTAACGTTTACAAGGAAAGAAAAACAAAAGTTCAAAAAGGGAGATGTGTTGTATATATATGTATGTGCTGCGGTTGTTTTAAGAACGTTGCGACAGCTGCCGTAAAGGAGGTGCGTTGCTAGCCTGGTTGCTATGTTTCCGGTTGGTGGTAAAAGTGTTGGTCATGTGTTTTACCCTGCTAAAATCTCTCAGTAAAGTTATTCGATGGATTATACCTTTTGTTTTGAACTTTATTACACCTTGGAGCGCTTTTTCCCATCCATTGTTTTCCTGCTTTCGCTATCTACGCCTAATGACTGAGCTACGTGACGTCATTTATTGTGATGTCCCACGGAGCATTTCTGGTCGGGACGGGATTCGAATAAAGAATAAACTCTTTTCCTTTACTATAGTGGTCTCGATAACGGGTTCCGGTTCTCAAAAAGGGATTCGAGTCCGAGGACTTGGTTCTTTTCTTATCAAACAACCGGGAAAACCAGTTTCGAGTATCATCCCTAGTTACTATGCTCATCTAATTACTTACTATGGTCACTATGAGATATCTCAGATTGTAGGTGGGGTTTTTTTCCACTGTGTTTGTTGCATTTTGGTTGCGTTTTGGTTGATTGTAAAATATGTTGTCAATATTCAGTGTTTTATCATTCATAGTTAATATTGTAAATCCCATATTCTTTATTTTATGTACATTCATTCAGTAAAAAAAAAAATTCTAATTCCATTACGTTTGTTAAGGCGGTCTGTCATAACGTTTCTAGGTTTTAATCATTATTGTGAGGTTTTGTATTACTGTTCCTAAAAATAGATATACCGGCCCCCAGACACACATTTTTTATCTAAATCTGGCCCCCCGAGTAAAATAATTGCCCAGGCTTGGTTTAGACCAGGAGTCACCAACGCGGTGCCCGCGGGCACCAGGTAGCCCGTAAGGACCAGATGAGTAGCCCGCTGGCCTGTTCTAAAAATAGCTCAAATAGCAGCACTTACCAGTGAGCTGCCTCTATTTTTTAAATTGTATTTATTTACTAGCAAGCTGGTCTCGCTTTGCCCGACATTTTTAATTCTAAGAGAGACAAAACTCAAGTAGAATTTGAAAATCCAAGAAAATATTTTAAAGACTTGGTCTTCACTTCTTTAAATAAGTTCATTAATTTTTTTTACTTTGTTTCTTATAACTTTCAGAAAGACAATTTTAAAGAAAAAATACAACCTTAAAAATGATTTTAGGATTTTTAAACACATGTGGGCTCTGTACCGAGGATGTCGTTGTGGCTTGTACAGCCCTTTGAGACACTTGTGATTTGGGGCTATATAAATAAACATTGATTGATTGATTGATTGATATACCTTTTTACCTTTTGAATTCCTTCCTCTTCTTTCCTGACAATTTAAATCAATGTTCAAGTAAATTTTTTTTTTTTATTGTAAAGAATAATAAATAAATTTTAATTTAATTTTTCATTTTAGCTTCTGTTTTTTCGACGAAGAATATTTGTGAAATATTTCTTCAAACTTATTATGATTAAAATTCCAAAAAATTATTCTGGCAGATCTAGAAAATCTGTAGAATCAAATTTAAATCTTATTTCAAAGTCTTTTGAATTTCTTTTAAAATTTTTGTTCTGGAAAATCTAGAAGAAATAATAATTTGTCTTTGTTAGAAATATAGCTTGGTCCAATTTGTTATATATTCTAACAAAGTGTGGATTGGATTTTAACCTATTTAAAACATGTCATCAAAATTCTAAAATTAATCTTAATCAGGAAAAATTACTAATGATGTTCCATAAATTATTTTTTTAATTTTTTCAAAAAGATTCGAATTAGCTAGTTTTTCTCTTCTTTTTTTCGGTAGAATTTTGAATTTTAAGGAGTCGAAATTGAAGATAAACTATGTTTCAAAATTTAATTGTCATTTTTTTCGTGTTTTCTCCTCTTTTAAACCGTTCAATTAAGTGTAAATATCATTAATTATTAATAATAACATAGAGTTCAAGGTAAATTGAGCAAATTGGCTATTTCTGGCAATTTATTGAAGTGTGTATCAAACTGGTAGCCCTTCGCATTAATCAGCACCCAAGAAGTAGCTCTTGGTTTAGATGATTGGAGAGCTAGCTTACGCAGCTAGTGGGTCCATGATGATGACTTCTGTTTTGTTTGATCAGCCGTTTTACTGCCGTGTTACAGACACCGTTTGGAAACAATTATGTAAATAAACATTTACAGAATATTTCTGTGTAAATAACTCATTTCACAACGTATAAATCTGCGGCTTAAATACGGACAAATATTTTTTTCCCTTCTAAAATTTGGTGGGTGCGGCTAATGTACCAAAAACTATGGTAATTCCTGGTTCCAACATTGCTAAACCCTGACGCCTTTCCCCTATGTCTGCTATGAGAGATCATGCACTTGAACACTCCCATCAATTCAAATCAGGCTTAAAGCGAACGAGCATGAGAGCCCGCGGCTCGTTTTGTCAACGTGGGAATCGGAGACAGTTGTCTTTGTGAGCGTACCCGGCCTGTAGAGAGGTGTGAGTGTCAGAACCTTGGCAGCACCGGCGGAACTGTTTAACTCGAGCCGGGCCGCACGGTCTCGCTCGGCAGGACGTGCCCAGACATGAGACAATGTCTAAACGGGACGGAAATAAACGCCTTTGATTTTTGAAACCGCCACGGCCATCGAGACACACACGAAGCCTGGAAGTGTACAATGGTGTTCTCTTGAAGAAGCAACACATACCTGGAACCCCCCCAAGTTTGAATTGGGAGACTTCATTCTGCTAGCTTTGGCTCCCCTCGAGTGGAAATGTACTGAGTTTCTGGCACCGAGTGACACGCTTGCCAAAGAGAGACGTCATGCAAACCAACCACATGCACAAGTTTACTTCCACACACCACTTTCCTCACCTTTCGTCTGGTGACACACTCCTCTTCCTGCAGTCTTCTCTAGGGATGATGTTTGATAAGGAATTATCGAGTTCGAGCCTATTATCGAATCCTCTTATCGAACCGATTCCTTATCGATTCTCTTATGGAGTCCAGATAGGTTGTTGTATATGGAAAAAAACACACAATATTTGGTTTAACAAAAGCTCACTTTTATTATATAATAAAAAAATAAAATCTAATAAATAAATAAATATTGACTGTTACCCACCTAAAAAAAGAAAAGAAAATAAATATATATTGACTGTTGTTACCCAAAGTATATTAGGGGGGTTTTTCAGAGAAACAAATATATACAGTAACACAAAAACAAGCTGTCTCTGTGATCACTATAGGTGTATAAATAATAATATAGTGTTAAATAAAATCAGTCCCTTGGGCACAAAACTGAAAATAATACAGCTCTCCAAAAAGTGCACTTCTGCTGCTATTGGAACATAACTGTTTGTTATGATGCTTTGACATTTTTGCACTTTATTTCTTTATTGAAAGAAAATTCTATGAAGAGAAAAGTTATTTGCAAATGTGGATACAATGCTAAAAAATGAAAAGTTAAAGCTAAAAAAAGAAATACACTTTATTGAGTTAACATTATTTCTTTATAGTGGGAAAAATGTTATGAGCTAGAGAATATAACAACTACACTACCCAGCATGCAACGGGAGTTACGAGCATGCGCGGTAGCCCCGAAAAGTGTTGCATGTTGCCACGCTGTGAAAGTAAACGTCAAGAACTCCGCCAACACGCCTCGTCTGCATTATTTATAATTAGACAGACAACACATATACAGTGTGATTTTGTAACGTTTACAAGGAAAGAAAAACAAAAGTTGAAAAAGGGAGATATGTTGTATATATATGTATGTGCTGCAGTGTTGTATATATATGTATGTGCTGCAGTGTTGTATATATATGTATGTGCTGCAGTGTTGTATATATATGTATGTGCTGCAGTGTTGTATATATATGTATGTGCTGCAGTGTTGTATATATATGTATGTGCTGCAGTGTTGTATATATATGTATGTGCTGCAGTGTTGTATATATATGTATGTGCTGCGGTTGTTTTAAGAACATTGCGACAGCTGCCGTAAAGGAGGTGCGTTGCTAGCCTGGTTGCTATGTTTCCGGTTGGTGGTAAAAGTGTTGGTCATGTGTTTTACCCTGCTCAAATCTCTCAGTAAAGTTATTCGATGGATTATACCTTTTGTTGTGAACTTTATTACACCTTGGAGCGCTTTTTCCCGTCCATTGTTTTCCTGCTTTCGCTATCTGCTTCTAATGACTGAGCTACGTGACGCCATTTATTGTGATGTCCCACGGAGCATTTCTGGTCGGGACGGGATTCGAATAAAGAATCAACTCTTTTCCTTTACTATAGGGGTCTCGATAACGGGTACCGGTTCTCAAAAAGGGATTCGAGTTAGAGGACTCGGTTCTTTTCTTATCAAACAACCGGGAAAACCGGTTTCGAGTATCATCCCTAGTCTTCTCTCCCTAATAATCTCTTTTGCAACGACTGCATCTCTCTTCGTTAATACCGTTTGACAATGTGTCAAATGACTTCCTCATACCTGCTCCCTTCCTCAGTCACGGGCACGGCTGTTGACATGTTTAGTATTCACCGCGCGGCGTGGAGGCCTCCCCTTTCCCAGGGTTCAATGCACTCGGCTGCAAGGTTATTGGAGCGGGTCGATCAGAACGGCAACTTTAGAAGACACAAAAGACCCTTTGTGGACCTTAAACGCAATATACACACCATAACGCGTACCTTTTTTGAAAATGGGGTGTGCAAACAAATCATTAAAAGCCGGAGAGATATTGTCTAATCTGCATAATTGGCCATGATGCATGTGCATGTCCATCCATCCATTTTCTACCGCTTGTCCCTTTTTGGGGTCGCGGGGGGTGCAGGAGCCTATCTCAGCTGCATTCGGGCGGAAGGCGGGGTACGCGCTGGACAAGTCGCCACCTCATCGCAGGGCCAACACAGATAGACAACATTCACACTCTAGGGAGCATTTAATGTTGATTTTGAAAATGACAAATACCTACCAAATTTTTCGGAGTATAAGTCCAGTGTTTCCCATAAACTGCCAAGATACCTGTGGGGGCGTGGCTATGGGCGTGGTCACCATGACATCATCGAGCAATTTGCATCATTTACTACAATGATATGATTTTCTCTAAAAAGGCTCAAAAAATGTATACTTACTAATTAATAATAACAGTTTTGTTTTAAACGTCCATCCATCCATTTTACAATATAATTACAACACTTTATGTACATATTTATATACAGATTTGAACAATAAGTTATTCACTGAAATATATGTATTAATTGTGGTTCTTACAAAAAATATATCTTATTAAATATAAAAGCTAAAATGTCTCATTAAGCTCTGCCCCTCACTAAATAATTTAACTTTAGCCTACTACTACAACCATATTATTTACCAGCAACATAAAGTGAAACAGAGGCAGAGGTGTCCTGCCACAGTCAGTAACAAATAAACAGAAAACAGTAGTGGTCAAATACAAATAAGGCAACAAGAGAAGTATCCTACACTTCTCTTTTGTAAAGTAAATCTGAACAGCCGATATGGGCATCTACATCAACTATATGATTTGCCTGAGAAGCTGGACAGGACACAAAAAAAAATATATATATATATATATATATTTTTTTTTTATTATTATTTGTGGCGGACGTAATTCTTTCGTGGCGGGCCGCCACAAATAAATGAATGTGTGGGAAACACTGAAGTCGCTCCGGAGTATAAGTCGCTCCGGAGTATAAGTCGCTCCGGCCGAAAATGCATAATAAAGAAGGAAAAAAACATATATAAGTCGCACTGGAGTATAAGTCGCATTTTTTGGGGAAATGTATTTGATAAAAGCCAACAGCAAGAATAGACATTTGAAAGGCAATTTAAAATGTCTAAAGAATAGTGAACAACAGGCTGAATAAGTGTACGTTATATGAGGCATAAATAACCAACTGCTATGTTAACGTAACATATTATGGTAAGAGTCATTCAAATAACTATAACATATAGAACATGCTATACGTTTACCAAACAATCTGTCACTCCTAATCACTAAATCCCATGAAATCTTATACGTCTAGTCTCTTACGTGAATGAGATCAATAATATTATTTGATATTTTACGCCATACTTGCCAACCTTGAGACCTCCAATATCGGGAGGTGGGGGTAGGGCGTGGGAGGGAGGCTTGGTTATTTACAGCTAGAATTCACCAACTCGAGTATTTCATATATATTTCATATATATATATATATATGAAATTCTTGACTTTCAGTGAATTCTAGCTATATATATATATATATATATATATATATATATATATATATATATATATATATATATTTATTTATTTATTTATTTATTTATATATATATATATATATATATATATATATATATATATATATATATATATATATATATATATATATATATATATATATATATATATATATACATATGTATATGTATATGTATATATATATATATATATATATATATATATATATATATATATTTATTTTATTTACATATAAATAAAATAAATACTTGAATTTCAGTGTTCCGGAGGCTATCCAGTAGATGGCAGTATTGTCCTGTTTAACTTCTCCATTCATGACTGAGTATATCATTTCGGCCACCGTGTTCAATGGAGAAGTCTGTTCTACAAAATGTACAGGCAACATACATACCCCTTCCCCTTCGAACTGTCCTGGATGAACTGAAATTCTTGTTTCTATTCGTTTTGGAACTTGCCAGCGTATTTCTTCATCTTGCTCGTCGACGGCGTCGCCATGTCTGTAATTTCCTCGTTCTTCTGCTTCGTCTCCTTGTTGTGTGCGCAGTTGTGCACTCTACTCTCTAAAAGCCCTAGATGTTATGACGTCATTGGGCAGGCAAGCTGTTTATATTGTGGGAAAGCGGACGTGAGAACAGGCTGTCCCCACTCAGGTCCGCATTGAGCTGGAGGGGGCGTGGCCTCCAGCTCCGGCTGACTACCGGGAGTTTGTCGGGAGAAAATCTCTGCCGGGAGGTTGTCGGGAGAGGCGCTGAATACCGGGATTCTCCCGCTAAAAACGGGAGGGTTGTCAAGTATGATTTACGCTAATGTGTTCATCATTTCACACATAAGTCGCTCCTGAGTATAAGTCGCACCCCCGGCCAAACTATGAAAAAAAAAACTTTTACTTATAGTCCGAAAAATACGATAAATAGCCCCCTCATGCCTAGATTTGTCAGCAAAAAAAAGTCTGGACACCCCTGACTTAGATATAAAGTAAAAAATAGTTAAAAAAAAAAAAAGAAACACAAAAATTAAGTTTAAAGTTACAGGTACGATCAAGTGACATCTTGTCATGCGCTGATACTTAATGAATACTAAAACAGCACTTGATGTACTGTGAAAAATAATAATTAGCCCTCATTACATTTTTAATATAAAAATACAGTGGATTAGGGGTGTGGATCTTTGGGCATTGAACAAATGCGATTCAGAATCCATCCTCTTCATGTTACAAAAGCTCTTTCTGGTGGCATGAAGATGGCCTAAAACTAGGGATGTCCGATAATGGCTTTTTGCCGATAGCCGATATTGTCCAACTCTTTAATTACCGATACCGATATCAACCGATACCGATATCAACCGATATACGCAGTCGTGGAATTAACACATTATTATGCCTAATTTGGACAACCAGGTATGGTGAAGATAAGGTACTTTTTCAAAACAATTAGTAAAATAAGATAAATAAATTAAAAACATTTTCTTGAATAAAAAAGAAAGTACAATAAAATAAAAACAGTTACATAGAAACTAGTAATGAATGAAAATGAGTCAAATGAAGTGTTAAAGGTTAGTACTATTAGTGGAGCAGCAGCACGCACAATCATGTGTGCTTACGGACTGTATCCCTTGCAGACTGTATTGATATATATTGATATATAATGTAGGAAGCAGAATATTAATAACAGAAAGAAACAACCCTTTTGTGTGAATGAGTGTAAATGGGGGAGGGAGGTTTTTTGGCTTGGTGCACTAATTGTAAGTGTATCTTGTGTTTTTTATGTTGATTTAATAAAAATAAAAAAAACACAAAAAAAAAATAACAAAAAAAAAACGATATTGATAATTAAAAAAACGATACCGATAATTTCCGATATTACATTTTAACGCATATATCGGCCGATAATATCGGCAAGCCGATATTATCGGACATCTCTACCTAAAACATCTTTTAAAAAAATGTATTCTTAAAAAAATTAAATAATAATATTATATTTTAATACATTTTTTGAAAAATTATGAAACGATTTAGAATCGGGTTGAAATGTATGTAAAAAATGTATGTACAAACAGAAGCACCAAAAAAAAAAAATTCACTGCAGCATTGCAATTCTTGTTCGTCCCGATTCTAAATCGATTCATAATTTAAAAAATGTATAAAATAAAAAATAAAAAAAAGCTTCAATAATCGCTTTTTCATTGCATCGTAGCTCCTGAATCGTATTCGCAATGGAATCGCGGGGTGGCCAAAGATTCCCACCTCTATACAGTACTATATAGCACTACTATATAGTGGTCAAACCTTCACTAAAATCTGGACTTCTGTCGCGTATTTTATTATTTTTATTTACATTTCAATGTTCATAGAAATTTGCTTCACTATACAAACTTTTCGATTTAGGAACCCTGTTCAAGAACCAGTGAAGTTTGTAAATAGAGGCTACGCTGTAAAGATGCACCAAATAAAAAAGTTTCACATCAGAATCGCGATTCTTGTTCATCCCCATTCTAAATCAATTCATAATTTTAAAAAAAAAAATGATAAAATAAAAAAAAAGCTTCAATAATCGCTTTTTAATTGAATCGTAGCTCCTGAATCGTATTCGTAATGGAATCGCGAAGTGGCCAAAGATTCCCACCTCTATACAGTACTATATAGTGTTCAAACCTTCACTAAAATATGGACTTTTGTCGCGTATTCTATTATTCTTGTTTACATTTTCATAGAAATTTGTTTCACTATACAAACTTTTCGATTTACGAACCCTGTTCAAGAACCAGTGAAGTTTGTAAATAGAGGCTACGCTGTACAGATGCACCAAATAAAAAGTTTCACATCAGAATCGCGATTCTTGTTCATCCCCATTCTAAATCGATTCATCCATCCATCCATCCATCCATCCATTTTCTACCGCTTGTCCCTTTTGGGGTTGCTGGAGCCTATCAATTTTTAGAAAATTATGAATCAATTTACTGCGATGAGGAGGTGACTTGTCCGGGGTGTACCCCACCTTCCGCCCAAATGCAGCTGGGATAGGCTCCAGCGCCCCCCGCAAACCCAAATTGGACAAGCGGTAGAAAAATGTATTTATTTTTTTTAATTTTTTTTTTATTTCTTCTGCGGCCCGGTACCAATCGGTCCGGTGGTTGGGGACCACTGCTATATAGTACTGTATAGAGGTGGGAATCTTTGAGCACGTCGTGATTCCATTACGAATAAGATTCAGGAGCTACGATTCAATTAAAAAGCGATTATTGAAGGTTGTTTTTTTTTTATCAATTTTTTTAAATTACGAATCGATTTGGAATGGGGATGAACAAGAATCACGTTTCTGATGTGAAACATTTTCTTGGTGCATCTGTACAGCGGAGCCTCTATTTACAAACTTCACTGGTTCTTGAACAGGGTTCGTAAATCGAAAAGTTTGTATAGTGAAGCAAATTTCAATTAAAATGTAAATAAAAATAATAGAATACGCGACAAAAGTCCATATTTTAGTGAAGGTTTGAACACTATATAGTAGTGCTATATAGTACTGTATAGAGGCGGGAATCTTTGAGCACGTCGTGATTCGATCACGAATACGATTCAGGAGCTACGATTCAATTAAAAAGCGATTACTGAAGCTTTTTTATTTTTATTTTATCAATTTAAAAAAAATTATCACTCGAATTAGAATGAGGATGAACAAGAATCGCGATGGATTACTTTTTTTGTGTGCATCTGTACAGCGTAGCCTCTATTGATGCCTGCTTCACACCAACGGCGCTTGCCACGCTTCAAAGCGGCGAGCAAAGCGCCGTCATTTTTGTCAATTCTTCCACGAACATCCCAATCTCCGAAGTAATGTTATGCTTTGATACGCTCTGATACGAATTCTTTCCCGCTTTGTTACCGTTCCTCACGATTTGATCCCGCTTTGATACGCTTTAAATCACGCTTTGATACGTTTTATTACGCTTTATTGAACTTTATTACGCTTTGATGCGATTATTATTTTGTGACTTTGATGAATAAATTGCGTGCGCACACATAATATAATAAAAAAGAGAAATATGACAAAAAAATAAGAAAAATATGTGAAAAACTCAGTATACTAAGTTTTCCCCACATTTTTTAGATTTATCTATTTATTTGATTTCTCTTTTTGTTTTATTATATACAAGATACAACACATAATGTAATAAAAAAGAGAAATATGATAAACAAGTAAAAACTCAGTATACTGTTTTCCACACATTTTTTATATTCATTTATTTTTCAAATTTTTTTAAACCGTTTAAAAAATTTTGGCAAACTTGCCACATGTCCCGCTTCACTACAAGCTTTCCCACGATCCATTACGACCCTCACGCTTTAATCACGCTTTGTTACGCTTTAACGCCTCTTTAAAGCGCCGTCAAAGCGCCGTTGGTGTGAACCTAGCATTAAAAACTTCATTATTTCTTGAACAGGTTTCATAAGTCGAAAATTTTGTATAGTGAAGCATTTTTTTATTTTCACCGCCAACTAGACAGTAGCGCCAAGTCTGCTTGTGGCGGTCCAAATGTATCCATGGCGCAAATAAATGAGCATAGAGGAGACTAGGGATGATGTTTGATAAGAAATTATGGAGTTCGAGTCTATTATCGAATCCTCTTATCGAACCGATTCCTTATCGATTCTCTTATCGAGTCCAGATAGGTTGTTGTGTATGGAAAAAAACACAATATTTGGTTTAACAAAAGCTCACTTTTATTGTATAAGAAAACAATTTAATCTAATAAATAAATAAATATTTACTGTTACCCCCCTAAAAAAATAAAATAAAATAAATAAATATTGACTGTTGTTACCTAAAGTATATTAAGTGGGATTTTTCATAAAAACAAATATATACAGTAACACTGTGATCACTATAGGTGTATAAATAATAATATAGTGTTAAATAAAATCAGTCCCTTGGGCACAAAACTGGAAATAATACAGCTCTCCAAAAAGTGCACTTCTGCTGCTATTGGAACATAACTGTTTGTTATGATGCGTTGACATTTTTGCACTTTATTTCTTTATTGAAAGAAAATTCTATGAAGAGAAAAGTTGTTTGCAAATGTGGTTACAATGCTAAAAAAATGAAAAGTTAAAGCTCAAAAAAGAAATACACTTTATTGAGTTAACATTATTTCTTTATAGGGGGAAAGATGTTATGAGCTAGGGAATATAACAACTACACTACCCAGCATGCAACGGGAGTGACGAGCATGCGTGGTTGCCCCGAAAAGTGTTGCATGTCGCCACCCGTGAAAGTAAACGTCAAGAACTCAGCCAACACGCCTCGTCTGCATTATTTATAATTAGACAGACAACACATATACAGTGTGATTTTGTAACGTTTACAAGGAAAGAAAAACAAAAGTTGAAAAAGGGAGATATGTTGTATATATATGTATGTGCTGCGGTTGCTTTAAGAACGTTGCGACAGCTGCCGTAAAGGAGGTGCGTTGCTAGCCTGGTTGCTATGTTTCCGCTTGGTCGTAAAAGTTTGTACCCTGCTCAAATCTCTCAGTAAAGTTATTCATTGGATTATAGCTTTTGTTTTGAACTTTATTACACCTTGGAGCGCTTTTTCCCGTCCATTTTTTCCTGCTTTCGCTATCTGCGCCTAATGACTGAGCTACGTGACGTCATTTCTTGTGATGTCCCACGGAGCATTTCTGGTCGGGACGGGATTCGTTCCGAGGGATTCGAATAAAGAACCAACTCTTTTTCTTTACTATAGCGGTCTCGATAACGGGTACCGGTTCTCAAAAAGGGATTCGAGTCCGAGGACTCGGTTCTTTTCTTATCGAACAACCGGGAAAACCGGTTTGGAGTATCATCCCTAGAGGAGACATTGCGTTGACATCGCAGCCGTGATCCATCCATGTGTTTTTTAGCTGGCAGTGTCACTTTTTGATGCATGATGTAAGAAAGATGCGTGGTGCTTTATTCATTGACTGCAGGTGTGTTGCAATAACAGCTAGCTAGCTAGCAGCAGAAGTGGGTCGGTCACCAGTTGACCCTATGGATTCCCAGTAAGACACCACTGTAACACATTCACAATGTGCTTCCTATTTAACATGCACAGAGCCCACTTCCCCTGCGGCGGCCTTTTGTTGTGTGTGTGTGTGTGTGTGTGTGTGTGTGTGTGTGTGTGTGTGTGTGTGTGTGTGTGTGTGTGTGTGTGTGTGTGTGTGTGTGTGTGTGTGTGTGTGTGTGTGTGTGTGTGTGTGTGTGTGTGTGTGTGTGTGTGTGTGTGTGTATCTGTAACCATGTGAACATGTGCATCATTATGTTAATGCCAGAAAGGAGAGGCCCTCTGGTTTGGCTCTCTCTCAAAGAAATAGTGCAGTCTTATTTATCTTTACTGACCTTTTTATTATTTACTAGACATCGACACATATGGGTTTTTTTCAGGACCGATACCGACTTTTAGTAGTCAAGGAGGCCGATAACCGATATTTGAAGCCGATATTCATTTGCGGTAAAACGTTTTTTTAATCATGGGGGGGTTGCCGCTTACTGCGGGGTTTGTTCTCCCGGGATGCAGACAGACCACTCTGGACAAGGCGTGCAGGTAGGAACATGATTTAATCATCAAAAAGTAACGCGTAGCACCAAAAACAGAAAACAAGCAAAAGGGATGCGTGCCGATCGCACGGGAAGCTAAGGAAAAATGAGCTAGGAAACACGAAGACCAAACGTAACAGGTTGCATTTAGCAAACAATGAAGCCAGGCCGACTGACCGGCAAAGGCAGGATTGAATAGTCCCTCTGATTAGTGCTCGGGAAAGAGGTGAGCGTCCCGAGCACCAATCAGAGACAGGTGGAAACACTAAGCACCCATGGTAACTAAAAACAAACAAGGGTGCACAAAAACAGGAACTAAGGGAGTCTAAAACTAACAGAATAATAACAACACGGGATCTGGGCCACGGATCATGACACAAACGGTGTCTGTAACACGGCAGTAAAACGGCGGACCAAACAAAACAGAAGTCATGGTCATGGACCCACTAGCTGCGCAAGCCAGCTCTCCAATCATCTAAACCAGGGGTCACCAACCTTTTTGAAAGCAAGAGCTACTTCTTGGGTAGTGATTAATGCGAAGGGCTACCAGTTTGATACACACTTCAATAAATTTGCTCAATTTACCTTTAACTCTATGTTATTATTAATAATTAATGATATTTACACTGAATTGAACGGTTTAAAAGAGGAGAAAACACGAAAAAAAATGACAATTGAATTTTGAAACATAGTTTATTTTCAATTTCGACTCTTTAAAATTCAAAATTCAACCGAAAAAAAGAAGAGAAAAAAGTAGCTAATTCGAATCTTTTTATGGAACATCATTAGTAATTTTTCCTGATTAAGATTAATTTTACAATTTTGATGACATGTTTTAAATAGGTTAAAATCCAATCTGCACTTTGTTAGAATATATAACAAATTGGACCAAGCTATATTTCTAACAAAGACAAATCATTATTTCTTCTAGATTTTCCAGAACAAAAATTTTAAAAGAAATTCAAAAGACTTTGAAATAAGATTTAAATTTGATTCTACAGATTTTCTAGATTTGCCAGAATAATTTTTTTGAATTTTAATCATAATAAGTTTGGAGAAATGTTTCACAAATATTCTTCGTCGAAAAAACAGAAGCTAAAATGAAGAATTAAATTAAAATGTATTTATTATTCTTTACAATAAAAAAAATAAATTTACTTGAACATTGATTTAAATTGTCAGGAAAGAAGAGGAAGGAATTGAAAAGGTAAAAAAGGTATATGTGTTTAAAAATCCTAAAATCATTTTCAAGGTTGTATTTTTTCTCTAAAATTGTCTTTCTGAAAGTTATGAGAAGCAAAGTAAAAAAATTAATGAATTTATTTAAACAAGTGAAGACCAAGTCTTTAAAATATTTTCTTGGATTTTCAAATTCTATTTGAGTTTTGTCTCTCTTAGAATTAAAAATGTCGAGCAAAGCGAGACCAGCTTGCTAGTAAATAAATACAATTTAAAAAATAGAGGCAGCTCACTGGTAAGTGCTGCTATTTGAGCTATTTTTAGAACAGGCCAGCGGGCTACTCATCTGGTCCTTACGGGCTACCTGGTGCCCGCGGGCACCACGTTGGTGACCCCTGATCTAAACAGTCAATAACTCCATAGTGACATTTGGTGAATTTACAGAGGAATTTGTGAAACTGAAACAATGCAAAAAGAATGCCATCGTAAGTTAATAACACTGACACACACGCTCGTAAATCTGTTAGCATGTTAGCTCATATATTGTCAAACTTACAATCGCTGCTTGGAGCGACGAATGAAGAATCCACAAGAGCAGAAACACTACGGATGGCTAGAAGACGGAACGGTACTTCCACTTCCGGTTGAAAGCACGAAATGGAAGGACACTGCACCACCTGCAGAGAGTGAACTCGTCCAAAAGATGCCGCCGTAGCACAAACAATAAAAAAAATACAATTCTGTGTATTTGCTTGTTTTTCGTCAGCGAAGAAAAATCCATAAATTGGCCGCACCGTTTTATAAGCCGCAGGGTTCAAAGTGTAGGAAAAAACGTAGCAGCACATAGTCCAGAATTTACAGTAGTTATCAGATACTGATAAAAGAAAAAGGTTGTTTTCTATCACTTAAAAGGCGGGTGGGGAGATGCTTGGCCCCAGTGATACACACGCACACACACACACACACACACACACACACACACACACACACACACACACGACACCACTCACATCCCTGCTCTCATCTGCTGTTTAAAGCCAATATGTGTACGATACAGGCTTCCTGGGGTGTCTTGATGATATCATGTCACCAGTTTTGATGGAAAAGATACCTTGCTCAAAGGCATTCTTCCTCAGGCACACGTCCAACTTCTGCTTTTGCCCTCAAAATGATGAACAATGAGTTTTAGTAAGCTAGTGTGACGTTTCATTGCCTCCATCTTTTCTCTCTCCCCCGCCAGGCCTTCGGAAACGCCAAGACCGCCCACAACAACAACTCCAGTCGCTTTGGTAAATTCATCCAGGTCAATTACCTTGAGACGGGAGTGGTGAGAGGGTGAGTACGACCACATAATAACTTGTTTTGTGTGGCCTCATCCTGGAATTTGACTTTTACATCACTGACTTACTTCTTTAGTGCCATCACTTCCTCTTTGCACGGTCATGTGCTTCCTCCTCTTCGCCGTGTGTGCGTGCGTGTGTGTGCGTGTGTGCGTGTGTGTGCGTGTGTGTGCGTGTGTGCGTGTGTGTGTGTCACTTCCTTTTTCTCAGCCTTCAGACTCCATTTAGGAGCTCCATTAAAGTCTGGCCCACCACGTCACTTCCTCATCTAAAGAAGAAGCAGCCATAGCTTTTCTTCTAGTCACTCCCACACTAGAGAGTAGGGTGGTCCCTGATACCAATATTTTGGTACCGGCACCGAAATGTATTTTGATACTTTTCAAAATAAAAGGGACCACAAAAAAAAACGTAATTATTGGCTTTATTTTAACAGAAAAATGTTGTAATACATTAAACAAAGAAGAATTTAGTCCTTAAATGAAATAGTCAACATACTATTAGTGGGTTTTAACAATAGACTAAGAGGAAAGAGATTGTACCTAATGTCATGACTGGTTTTATTGATTATTGACTATTTTATTGATTATGGGACAAGCAGTAGAAAATGGATGGATGGTACTTGTCACTTATTGTCTTTGGTACACTAATGCAGTGGTCCCCAACCTTTTTGGAGCTGGGGACCGGTCAACGCTTGAAAATTCGTCCCACGGACTCTATTGATCTATATTGACATACACATACACAATATGTATATATTGTGTTTTTTATGTTGATTTAACTAATTTAAAAAATAAAAAAAAAATTTAAATTTTTATTTTTATTTTTTTTTTTTTAATTTCTTGCGCGGCCCGGTACCAATCGGTGGTTTGGGACCACTGCACTAATGTGTATATTTTAGGCATTTTTGTTTTATTTTTGCAAAAATATATATATATATTTTCATATTGCTCTTTTTATCTTTGGTATGAACATTATTATGTAAACTCGAAGTTATTGTTTTTTTGGGGGGGGTTCTTTGTTGTTGCTATTTTTGTATTATTATTTTTAATTATTATTACTATTCTTCAGTCAGTGGTCAACAAAATAAACAAACAGTTTTACATAAACAAACAGTTGTACATTCATAAATGGACACACACACACACCATTTACCATGAATTGATTAACGTGGACCCCGACTTAAACCAGTTGAAAAACTTATTGGGGTGTTACCATTTAGTGGTCAATTGCACGGAATATGTACTGTACTGTACTGTGCAATCTACTAATAAAAGCATTGTTTTTAATTTTTTTATGTTTTTTTTTTTTTGTTTTATGCCCTTTTTGTTGAAGAAAACATTGTTTTTTTTATCTGGCAAATACACAAAACCGCAATATTTTACCCCGAAAGTTGGAATATTTGATGTGACGTAACTGGAGCCTGAAATATAATTCATATTTTTATACATTAAAAAAAATATATATATTGTTTTAATTTTTTGATGTTTTTTGTTTGTTTGTTTTATGCCCTTTTTGTCGAAAAAAACATTGTTTTTTTATCTGGCAAATACACAAAACTGCAATATTTTACCCCGAAAGTTGGAATATTCGATGTGACGTAAATGGAGCCTGAAATTTAATTAATATTTTTATACATTAAAAAAAAAAAAAAGATATTGTTTTAATTTTTTGATGTTTTTGTTTGTTTGTTTTATGCCCTTTTTGTCGAAGAAAACATTGTTTTTTTATCTGGCAAATACACAAAACTGCAATATTTTACCCCGAAAGTTGGAATATTTGATGTGACGTAAATGGAGCCTGAAATATAATTCATATTTTTATACATAAAAAAAAAAAAAATGTATATTGTTTAAATTTTTTGATGTTTTTGTTTGTTTGTTTTATGCCCTTTTTGTCGAAGAAAACATTGTTTTTTTTATCTAGCAAACACACAAAACTGCAATATCTTACCCCGAAAGTTGGAATATTTGATGTGACGTAACTGGAGCCTGAAATATAATTTATATTTTTATACATTAAAAAAAATATATATATTGTTTTAATTTTTTGATGTTTTTTTTTGTTTGTTTTATGCCCTTTTTGTCGAAGAAAACATTGTTTTTTTATCTGGCAAATACACAAAACTGCAATATTTTACCCCGAAAGTTGGAATATTTGATGTGACGTAACTGGAGCCTGAAATTTAATTAATATTTTTATACATTTAAAAAAAAAAAATTAATCTAGTTTTAATTTTTTGATGTTTTTGTTTGTTTGTTTTATGCCCTTTTTGTCGAAAAAAACATTGTTTTTTTATCTGGCAAATACACAAAACTGCAATATTTTACCCCGAAAGTTGGAATATTTGATGTGACGTAACTAGAACCTGAAATATAATTCATATTTTTATACATTAAAAAAAATTTTTTAATATTGTTTGAATTTTTTGATGTTTTTGTTTGTTTGTTTTATGCCCTTTTTGTCGAAGAAAACATTGTTTTTTTATCTGGCAAATACACAAAACTGCAATATTTTACCCCGAAAGTTGGAATATTTGATGTGACGTAACTGAAGCCTGAAATATAATTCATATTTTTATACATTAAAAAATATATATATATTGTTTTAATTTTTTGATGTTTTTTTTTGTTTGTTTTATGCCATTTTTGTCGAAGAAAACATAGTTTTTTTATCTGGCAAATACACAAAACTGCAATATTTTACCACGAAAGTTGGAATATTTGATGTGACGTAACTGGAGCCTGAAATATATTTAATATTTTTATACATTTAAAAAAAAAAATTAATCTTGTTTTAATTTTTTGATGTTTTTGTTTGTTTGTTTTATGCCCTTTTTGTCAAAGAAAACATTTTTTTTTATCTAGCAAACACACAAAACTGCAATATTTTACCCCGAAAGTTGGAATATTTGTTGTGACGTAACCTGAAATATAATTCATAACATTGATTTTGATTCATTATTATTTTTGGAGAAATGAGACCACTTTAAAGAGAAAAAAACAGCCTGCATGGCTGTGCTATGAGTCCAAATTGCATCTTTTTCTCGTTACATTTCACCTGTGTGCTCTTTTATGTCACCTTTATATTTATTCGTTTATTTTTAATAATATTTTTAGAACACGCCTGCTCTTAGAGTGAAGTGATTGATGGGTGTTGTTGATCTTCTTCTCCTCGTCACATCCCTGCAACCCTTTGAGTTCTCCCTCTCTTGCAGGGCTGTGGTGGAGAAGTATCTCCTGGAGAAGTCCCGTCTGGTCTCCAGAGAGAAGAACGAGAGGTAACATTGCTGGGTCTCGACTCCTTTTGACGCTAATATGCTAGCATCACATCACACTCACGTTGAATGACGGAGCACTAAACAAGACGCTAATATGCTAGCATCACATCACACTCACGCTGGATGACGGCGCACTAAACAAGACGCTAATATGCTAGCATCACATCACACTCACGTTGGATGACGGCGCACTAAACAAGATGCTAATATGCTAGCATCACATCACACTCACGTTGGATGACGGAGCACTAAACAAGACGCTAATATGCTAGCATCACATCACACTCACGTTGAATGACGGAGCACTAAACAAGACGCTAATATGCTAGCATCACATCACACTCACGTTGGATGACGGAGCACTAAACAAGATGCTAATATGCTAGCATCACATCACACTCACGTTGGATGACGGAGCACTAAACAAGACGCTAATATGCTAGCATCACATCACACTCACGTTGGATGACGGAGCACTAAACAAGACGCTAATATGCTAGCATCACATCACACTCACGTTGGATGACGGAGCACTAAACAAGACGCTAATATGCTAGCATCACATCACACTCACGTTGAATGACGGAGCACTAAACAAGACGCTAATATGCTAGCATCACATCACACTCACGTTGGATGACGGAGCACTAAACAAGACGCTAATATGCTAGCATCACGTATGCAGTTGAGATAGGCTCCAGCACCCTCTGCGAAAAGGGACAAGCGGTAGAAAATGGATGGATAAGCAAAATTATCTGCCAATAGAAAGAGAAAATCAGGCTTGTCAAGACTTTCCAAAACAAGTAAAATGAGCTAACCTCAAAAATAGCTTAAAATAAGTATATTCTCACTAATAACAAGTGCACTTTTCTTGGTAGAAAAAAAATGAGACCTTTTTGCTGAATATGTTGAAAAATATTGTTAAATGAAGTAAATGCTCGTGCCATTATCTTGACATCATGATATGCGCTCGGCATCATGATTTTTTTTTCATGCTTGAAGTAAGAAATGATGACTTTAAAAAAGTAGTTTCCTACTTGTGAGTGTTGATGACACAACAGTTGATGTTGTAGTTCCAAGCATGTTTTACTCAATGTAGCTCATCACATCTCAGCAACAAGCTGTCACATCTTACTGACATCATTTAGAACACTTCAAACAAGTAAAACACTCTAACATCAAATGTGCTTAGTGAGAAGAATGATCTTAATAGACAGAAAATAAGCAAATATCAGCCTTATTTGACATATTTCATCTTACTTACATGTCAGTGTTTGCAGTGCAGTGTCAACAAGAAGTATAATAATAATAATAATAATAATAATAATAATAAGAAGAAGAAGTATAAATGATAAATGATAAATGGGTTATACTTGTATAGCGCTTTTCTACCTTCAAGGTACTCAAAGCGCTTTGACACTATTTCCACATTCACACACACATTCACACACTGATGGCGGGAGCTGCCATGCAAGGCGCTAACCAGCAGCCATCAGAGGCAAAGGGTGAAGTGTCTTGCTCAAGGACACAACGGACGTGACTAGGAAGGTAGAAGGTGGGAATTGAACCCCAGTAACCAGCAACACTACGATTGCTGGCACAGCCACTCTACCAACTTCGCCACGCCATCCCTATAAAGCATGCAAACCAGCACAAAGTGATTCAAGTGTGTGGTATCTTAGTGTTTGTGTGCAGGTTGTCTCCAGCCTGTGCTTTGTTTTAGGAACTATCACGTCTTTTACTACCTGTTGTTGTTTTAGGAACTATCACGTCTTTTACTACCTGTTGTTGTTTTAGGAACTATCACGTCTTTTACTGCCTGTTGTTGTTTTAGGAACTATCACGTCTTTTACTGCCTGTTGTTGTTTTAGGAACTATCACGTCTTTTACTACCTGTTGTTGTTTTAGGAACTATCACGTCTTTTACTACCTGTTGTTGTTTTAGGAACTATCACGTCTTTTACTGCCTGTTGTTGTTTTAGGAACTATCACGTCTTTTACTGCCTGTTGTTGTTTTAGGAACTATCACGTATTTTACTGCCTCTTGTTGTTTTAGGAACTATCACGTCTTTTACTGCCTGTTGTTTTAGGAACTATCACGTCTTTTACTGCCTGTTGTTGTTTTAGAACTATCACGTATTTTACTACATGTTGTTGTTTTAGGAACTATCACGTCTTTTACTGCCTGTTGTTGTTTTAGGAACTATCACGTATTTTACTGCCTGTTGTTTTAGGAACTATCACGTCTTTACTGCCTGTTGTTGTTTTAGAACTATCACATATTTTACTACATGTTGTTGTTTTAGGAACTATCACGTCTTTTACTGCCTGTTGTTTTAGTAACTATCACGTCTTTTACTGCCTGTTGTTGTTTTAAGAACTATCACGTATTTTACTACCTGTTGTTGTTTTAGGAACTACCACGTATTTTACTACCTATTGTTTTAGGAACTATCACGTCTTTTACTACATGTTGTTGTTTTAGGAACTATCACGTCTTTTACTGCCTGTTGTTTTAGTAACTATCACGTCTTTTACTGCCTGTTGTTGTTTTAGGAACTATCACGTATTTTACTACCTGTTGTTGTTTTAGGAACTATCACGTATTTTACTACCTGTTTTAGGAACTATCACGTCTTTTACTACATGTTGTTGTTTTAGGAACTATCACGTATTTTACTACCTGTTGTTTTAGGAACTATCATGTCTTTTACTACATGTTGTTGTTTTAGGAACTATCACGTATTTTACTACCTGTTGTTTTAGGAACTATCACGTCTTTTACTACCTGTTGTTGTTTTAGGAACTATCACGTCTTTTACTGCCTGTTGTTTTAGTAACTATCACATCTTTTACTGCCTGTTGTTGTTTTAGGAACTATCACGTATTTTGCTACCTGTTGTTTTAGGAACTATCACGTCTTTTACTACATGTTGTTGTTTTAGGAACTATCACGTATTTTACTACCTGTTGTTTTAGGAACTATCACGTCTTTTACTACATGTTGTTGTTTTAGGAACTATCACGTATTTTACTACCTGTTGTTTTAGGAACTATCACGTCTTTTACTACCTGTTGTTGTTTTAGGAACTATCACGTCTTTTACTGCCTGTTGTTTTAGTAACTATCACGTCTTTTACTGCCTGTTGTTGTTTTAGGAACTATCACGTATTTTACTACCTGTTGTTGTTTTAGGAACTATCACGTATTTTACTACCTGTTGTTTTAGGAACTATCACGTCTTTTACTACATGTTGTTGTTTTAGGAACTATCACGTATTTTACTACCTGTTGTTTTAGGAACTATCACGTCTTTTACTACATGTTGTTGTTTTAGGAACTATCACATATTTTACTACCTGTTGTTTTAGGAACTATCACGTCTTTTACTACCTGTTGTTGTTTTAGGAACTATCACGTCTTTTACTACCTGTTGTTGTTTTAGGAACTATCACGTCTTTTACTACCTGTTGTTGTTTTAGGAACTATCACGTATTTTACTACCTGTTGTTGTTTTAGGAACCATCACGTCTTTCACTACCTGTTGTTGTTTTAGGAACCATCA
>NC_084749.1:6340807-6383307 GCF_033978785.1 Entelurus aequoreus
TCAAATAAAATAAGATAAATAAATTAAAAACATTTTCTTGAATAAAAAAGAATGTAAAACAATATAAAAACAGTTACATAGAAACTAGTAATTAATGAAAATTTGTCAAATTAACCTTTAAAGGTTAGTATTATTCGTGGAGCAGCAGCACGCACAATCATGTGTGCTTACGGACTGTATCCCTTGCAGACTGTATTGATATATATTGATATATAATGTAGGAAGCAGAATATTAATAACAGAAAGAAACAACCCTTTTGTGTGAATGAGTGTAAATGGGGGAGGGAGGTTTTTTGGGTTGGTGCACTAATTGTAAGTGTATCTTGTGTTTTTTATGTGGATTTAATAAAAAATAAAAATAAAAATGATACTGATAATAAAAAACCGATACCGATAATTTCCGATATTACATTTTAACGCATTTATCGGCCGATAATATCGGCAGACCGATATTATCGGACATCTGTAATAAAAATAATATTACAAAAATTTATACAATTCTAAAAAAATTATGAAATCTAAAAAATAAAAAAATAAAAATTTGATAATTACAAATAATTGTATATAATTTTTATAGATTTTTTTTAATTATAAAAAAAAAGATAGATAAAGATGGACAGAGATAGAAGAAAGAGTGGACAGATAGATACACTGTTAGACCCATACATGGATGGACAGATACAAAAATGGATAGATACATAAACGGACTGATACATAAATGGACCGACTCACAGATGGACCGATACATAGATGGACAGATACATAGATGGATAGATACATAATTGTAAGTGTATCTTGTGTTTTTTATGTGGATTTAATAAAAAAAAATTAAAAAAAGAAGAAAAAAAAGATACTGATAATAAAAAAACCGATACGGATAATTTCCGATATTACATTTTAACACATTCATCGGCCGATAATATCGGCAGACCGATATTATCGGACATCTCTAAAAAATATATATGTATATAGAGACATACTGTAATAACTTGAAATAAATAATGAAGATTAAAAACTAAATAGAAACAAAAAATACAAAAATTAACTAAAAGCTTACCTTTAATATATTTGCATAGTATGTATATATTATTAATGTTGTAAATACACTTCTTTATATATCTATAAATGGTGGTCCTAAAGAGGGAGGCATTTTTCCCAGGTCAGAAATACAAGAGTGTGTGTGTGTTTGCTTCAACATGGTGGTGTCCCTCAGGTGAAAGAGGAGCTGCTGGTGGAGGCGCTGACCAAGAGGAAAACGGTGACGGTCAACGACAAGCTGATCCTGCCCTACAGCCACTCGGAGGTAGGCGTGTGCTCCCTCAGCGTATATTTGTGCCGGACACGCTGTACTCTTCCCCTCCCGCCAGGCCATCACAGCGCGGGACTCCATGGCCAAGTCTCTGTACAGCGCCTTGTTCGACTGGATCGTGCTGCGCATCAACCACGCGCTGCTCAACAAGCGAGACATGGAGGAGTCGGTCCCGGTGAGACGTACACGGGCGTGGAAAAAAAAAGGCAGCCTTCTCACGTCTCATCTTCCCCCGCAGCGTTTGTCCATCGGAGTCCTGGATATTTTCGGCTTTGAGGACTTCCAGACCAACAGCTTTGAGCAGTTTTGCATCAACTATGCAAATGAGCAGCTGCAGTATTACTTCAATCACCACATTTTCAACCTGGAGCAGGTGACACCCCCCCACACGCTCACAAACCTCCTACAGATGTAGTGTTTGACAGATGCATGTCAGTCTTAAAGGCCTACTGAAAGCCACTACTAGCGACCACGCAGTCTGATAGTTTATATATCAATGATGAAATCTTAACATTATAACACATGCCAATACGGCCGGGTTAACTTATAAAGTGACATTTTAAATTTGCCGCTAAACTTCCGGTTCGAAACGCCTCTGAGGATGACGTATGCGTGTGACGTAGACCGGCGAACACGGGTATGCCTTCCACATTGAAGCCGATACGAAAAAGCTCTGTTTTCATTTCATAATTCCACAGTATTCTGGACATCTGTGTTCGTGAATCTGTTTCAATCATGTTCATTGCATTATGGAGAAGGAAGCCGAGCAAGCAAAGAAGAAAGTTGTCGGTGCGAAATGGACGTATTTTTCGAACGTAGTCAGCCACAACAGTACACAGCCGGCGCTTCTTTGTTTACATTCCCGAAAGATGCAGTCAAGATGGAAGAACTCGGATAACAGAGACTCTAACCAGGAGGACTTTTGATTTGGATACACAGACGCCTGTAGAGAACTGGGACAACACAGACTCTTACCAGGATTACTTTGATTTGGATGACAAAGACGCAGACGTGCTACTGTGAGTATGCAGCTTTGCCTTTTTTTTGCGTATGTACGTAACTTTTTTAAAATATATAAGCTTTATGAACCTTGGGTTAGGTGAACGGTGTTTTGGGCTGAGTGATTGTGTGTGTTGATCATGTGTTTGAATTGTATTGGCGTGTTCTATGGAGCTAGGAGCTAGCAGAGGAGCTAGGAGCTAGCATAACACGTACCGTACCGTACGTGCGCGTCACGTACGTAACTTTTTAAAAATATATAAGCTTTATGAACCTTGGGTTAGGTGAACGGTCTTTTGGGCTGAGTGATTGTGTGTGTTGATCAGGTGTTTGAATTGTATTGGCGTGTTCTATGGAGCTAGGAGCTAGCAGAGGAGCTAGGAGCTAGCATAACAAACACGCAGGTGTTATTATGCAGGATTAATTTGTGGCATATTAAATATAAGCCTGGTTGTGTTGTGGCTAATAGAGTATATATATGTCTTGTGTTTATTTACTGTTGTAGTCATTCCCAGCTGAATATCAGGTACCGTGAGTATGCAGCCTTGGCTGCTAAACATTCGATAACTTGACCGTATGTGCGCGTCACGTACGTAACTTTTTAAAAATATATAAGCTTTATGAACCTTGGGTTAGGTAAACGGTCTTTTGGGCTGAGTGATTGTGTGTGTTGATCAGGTGTTTGAATTGTATTGGCGTGTTCTATGGAGCTAGGAGCTAGCAGAGGAGCTAGGAGCTAGCATAACAAACACGCAGGTGTTTTTATGCAGGATTAATTTGTGGCATATTAAATATAAGCCTGGTTGTGTTGTGGCTAATAGAGTATATATATGTCTTGTGTTTATTTACTGTTGTAGTCATTCCCAGCTGAATATCAGGTCACCCCCGGCTCTCACAGCATCTTCCCTATCTGAATAGCTTCAACTCCCCACTAGTCCTTCACTTGCACTTTACTCATCCACAAATCTTTCATCCTCGCTCAAATTAATGGGGAAATTGTCGCTTTCTCGGTCCGAATCTCTCTCACTTCATGCGGCCATCATTGTAAACAATAGGGAACTTTGCGTATATGTTCAACTGACTACGTCACGCTACTTCCGGTAGGTGCAAGCCTTTTTTTTATCAGATACCAAAAGTTGCAATCTTTATCGTCGTTGTTCTATACTAAATCCTTTCAGCAAAAATATGGCAACATCGCGAAATGATCAAGTATGACACATAGAATAGATCTGCTATCCCCGTTTAAATAAAAAAAATTCATTTCAGTAGGCCTTTAAAGTTCAAGTTCAAGTAGCAATGGTAGTCACACACACACTAGCTGTGGCGAAATTATCCTCTGCATTTGACTCATCACCCTTGATCACCCCCTGGGAGGTGAGGGGAGCAGTGAGCAGCAGCGGTGGCCGAGCCCGGTAGTAATTTTTGGTTTTTCCTTTCTCAAAATATCCGTTTTTCACGTCATTTCCCAGGCATTATACAATATTACAGTTAAAGTACCAATGATAGTCACACACACACACACTAGGTGTGGCAAAGTCTCTGCATTTGACCCATCACCCCGTGGGAGGTGAGGGGAGCAGTGAGCAGCAGCGGTGGCCCCGCCCGGGAATCATTTTTTGGTTTTACCCTTTCTCAAAATATCCGTTTTTCACGTCATTTCCCAGGCATTATACAATATTACAGTTAAAGTACCAATGATAGTCACAAATTACTCTCTACGTTTGACCCATCCCCTTGTTCCACCCTCTGGGAGGTGAGGGGAGCAGTGAGCAGCAGCGGTGGCCGCGCCCGAGAATCATTTTCAATTTTCCCTTTCTCAAAATACCAGTTTTTCACGTCATTTCCCAGGCATTATACAATATTAAAGTTAAAGTACCAATGATAGTCACACACACTCTATGTGTGGCGAAATTATTTTCTGCATTTGACCCATCACCCCCTGGGAGGTGAGGGGAGCAGTGAGCAGCAGTGGTGGCCTCGCCCGGGAATCATTTTTTGGTTTTCCCTTCCTCAAAATATCCGTTTTTCACGTCATTTCCCAGGCATTATACAATATTACAGTTAAAGTACCAATGATAGTCACAAATTACTCTCTACGTTTGACCCATCCCCTTGTTCCACCCCCTGGGAGGTGAGGGGAGCAGTGAGCAGCAGCGGTGGCCGCGCCCGGGAATCATTTTTGGTTTTTCCCTTTCTCAAAATAACAGTTTTTCACGTCATTTCCCAGGCATTATACAATATTAAAGTTAAAGTACCAATGATAGTCACACACACTCTATGTGTGGCGAAATTATTCTCTGCATTTGACCCATCACCCCCTGGGAGGTGAGGGGAGTAGTAAGCAGCAGCGGTGGCCGCGCCCGGGAATCATTTTTTGGTTTTACCTTTCTCAAAATGTCCGTTTTTCACGTCATTTCCCAGGCATTATACAATATTAAAGTTAAAGTACCAATGATAGTCACAAATTACTCTCTACGTTTGACCCATCCTCTTGTTCCACCCTCTGGGAAGTGAGGGGAGCAGTGAGCAGCAGCGGTGGCCGCGCCCGAGAATCATTTTCAATTTTCCCTTTCTCAAAATACCAGTTTTTCACGTCATTTCCCAGGCATTATACAATATTAAAGTTAAAGTACCAATGATAGTCACACACACTCTATGTGTGGCGAAATTATTTTCTGCATTTGACCCATCACCCCCTGGGAGGTGAGGGGAGCAGTGAGCAGCAGTGGTGGCCTCGCCCGGGAATCATTTTTTGGTTTTCCCTTCCTCAAAATATCCGTTTTTCACGTCATTTCCCAGGCATTATACAATATTACAGTTAAAGTACCAATGATAGTCACAAATTACTCTCTACGTTTGACCCATCCCCTTGTTCCACCCCCTGGGAGGTGAGGGGAGCAGTGAGCAGCAGCGGTGGCCGCGCCCGGGAATCATTTTTGGTTTTTCCCTTTCTCAAAATAACAGTTTTTCACGTCATTTCCCAGGCATTATACAATATTAAAGTTAAAGTACCAATGATAGTCACACACACTCTATGTGTGGCGAAATTATTCTCTGCATTTGACCCATCACCCCCTGGGAGGTGAGGGGAGTAGTAAGCAGCAGCGGTGGCCGCGCCCGGGAATCATTTTTTGGTTTTACCTTTCTCAAAATGTCCGTTTTTCACGTCATTTCCCAGGCATTATACAATATTAAAGTTAAAGTACCAATGATAGTCACAAATTACTCTCTACGTTTGACCCATCCTCTTGTTCCACCCTCTGGGAAGTGAGGGGAGCAGTGAGCAGCAGCGGTGGCCGCGCCCGAGAATCATTTTCAATTTTCCCTTTCTCAAAATACCAGTTTTTCACATAATTTCCCAGGCATTATACAATATTAAAGTTAAAGTACCAATGATAGTCACACACACACACACTAGGTGTGGCAAAGTCTCTGCATTTGACCCATCACCCCGTGGGAGGTGAGGGGAGCAGTGAGCAGCAGCGGTGGCCCCGCCCAGGAATCATTTTTTGGTTTTACCTTTCTCAAAATATCAGTTTTTCACGTCATTTCCCAGGCATTATACAATATTAAAGTTAAAGTACCAATGATAGTCACACACACACACACACTAGGTGTGGCGAAATTATTCTCTGCGTTTGACCCATCACCCTTGTTCCACCCCCTGGGAGGTGAGCGGAGCAGTGAGCAGCAGCGGTGGCCGCGCCCGAGAATCATTTTTTGGTGATTTAACCCCCAATTCCAAGGTTACAACTGAGACTCTCATTAGCGTCATTTTCCAAGCATTTTTTAAAATCATATTTAAAATCGTTAAAAAAATAGTTTTTCCCAAAAAACGTGTTTTCTTGTTGATTGTGAACAACGGGCAAAATTCCTTAAAAAAAAGAAAAAAAAGTGCAGTTCCCCTTGAACCTTTTTGACCTGGGAGCTCATTTCCACTCAAAAATGAACACAAATTAGTAATCTTACTAGAGATAAATGCGTTAAAATGTAATATCGGAAATTATCGGTATCGGTTTTTTATTATCAGTATGGTTTTTTTTTGTTGTTGTTTTTTTTTGTTTGTTTTTTTAATTAAATCAACATAAAAAACACAAGATACACTTACAATTAGTGCACCAACCCAAAAAACCTCCCTCCCCCATTTCTTTCTGTTATCAATATTCTGCTTCCTACATTATATATCAATATATATCAATACAGTCTGCAAGGGATACAGTCCGTAAGCACACATGATTGTGCGTGCTGCTGCTCCACTAATAGTACTAACCTTTAACACTTCATTTGACTCATTTTCATTCATTACTAGTTTCTATGTAACTGTTTTTATATTGTTTTACTTTCTTTTTTATTCAAGAAAATGTTTTTAATTTAGTTATCTTATTTTATTATTTTTTTAAAAAGTACCTTATCTTCACCATACCTGGTTGTCCAAATTAGGCATAATAATGTGTTAATTCCACGACTGTATATATCGGTTGATATCGGTATCGGTAATTAAAGAGTTGGACAATATCGGCATATCGGATATCGGCAAAAAGCCATTATCGGACATCCCTAGTAAAATCGTTAAAAAAATAGTTTTCCCCAAAAAACGTGTTTTCTTGTTGATTGTGAACAACGGGCAAAATTCCTTAAAAAAAAAAAAAAGAAAAAAAAGTGCAGTTCCTCTTGAACCTTTTTGACCTGGGAGCTCAACTTTTCCACTCAAAAATCAACACGGAATTAGTAATCTTACTCTTGATTTTAATCGTGTTCGATAATTATTTTTAACCTACTTAAAGTTTGGCAGGATCAATTATATGAAAGCATGTGTTAATCACAAAGATTATTATCGAGGCTTAGGTCAGGCTGATTACAAAAATAAATACTAGGGATGTCCGATAATATCGGCCTGCCGATATTATCGGCCGATAATTGCGTTAAAATGTAATGTCGGAAATTATCGGTATCGGTTTTCTTATTATTTGTATCGTTTTTTGTTTTTTTTATTAAATCCACATAAAAAACACAAGATACACTTACAATTAGTGCACCAACCCAAAAAAACTCTCTCCCCCCATTTCTTTCTGTTATTAATATTCTGCTTCCTACATTATATATCAATATATATCAATACAGTCTGCAAGGGATACAGTCCGTAAGCACACATGATTGTGCGTGCTGCTGCTCCACTAATAGTACTAACCTTTAACAGTTAATTTTACTCATTTTCATTCATTACTAGTTTCTATGTAACGGTTTTTATATTGTTTTACTTTCTTTTTTATTCAAGAAAATGTTTTTAATTTAGTTATCTTATTTTACACATTTTTTTAAAAAGTACCTTATCTTCACCATACCTGGTTGTCCAAATTAGGCATAATAATGTGTTAATTCCACGACTGCATATATCGGTTGATATCGGTATCGGTAATTAAAGAGTTGGACAATATCGGAATATCGGATATCGGCAAAAAGCCATTATCGGACATCCCTAATAAATACTAATCAAATATTCTGCAAAAAGAGGGTTGTCGAGGGTTAATAAAAATAAAATAAATTGGGCCCTGGGGCCACACTTTGGACACCCCTGTGGTATCTCTACTAAGCACCCGAGTAACAGTGGATGTTTTTTTGAGCTGTGTGAGAAATGTCAAGTCCTGGTGTTGAAAGGGAGCGTCCTAAAGAAGGTGAATGCTGCGTTGTGCAGGAGGAGTACCAAGCGGAGGGCATCACCTGGCACAACATCGACTACACGGACAACGTGGGCTGCATCCACCTCACCAGCAAGAAGCCCACCGGCCTCCTCTACCTGCTGGACGAGGAGAGCAAGTAAGAAGCTCCTCTTTTAGACGCCCCGAGTCCAGACCCTCAATCCTGTCCCGCTTGTCCAGCTTCCCCCACGCCACCGACGAGACCCTGCTGGCCAAATTCAAGCAGCAGCATCAGGGCAACAAGTACTTTGTGTCCACGCCCGTCATGGAGCCCGCCTTCGTCATCCGCCACTTTGCCGGGAAAGTCAAGTACCAGATCAAGGTATGGCGGGGGGAAGGGGGGGTGTGGGGGGTCGTTAACGCACGGCCATGTTAACTTTACCCTCCGCAGGATTTCCGAGAGAAGAACACCGATCACATGCGTCCGGACATTGTGGCGTTGTTGCGGAGCAGCGACCGGGCGTACGTGCGCCAGCTCATCGGCATGGACCCCGTGGCCATGTTCCGCTGGGGCATCCTGCGCGCCACCATCAGGGGCATGGCTGCCTTCAACGAGGCCGGGCGCTCCTGGGCCGCCAAGACCTCAGGTAGGTCATCGGAAGTGCTGCTTTCAAAGATCCTCCACACGACAGGAGCGCTCTGCTGGTTTTTTATGTACCCGTCACAAAAACGCTACTCAAAGATCCTCTATTAACAGTACCTCCTTCCAAAAAGTTGGTCAAAGATCCTCTAAATGACAAGTGCACTTAGCTGGTTTTAGGCACTGACTGCAAATAAGCTACTCAAAGATCCTCTATTAACAGTACCTCCTTCCAAAAAGTTGGTCAAAGATCCTCCATACGACAGGAGCGCTCTGCTGGTTTTTTATGTACCGTCACAAAAACGCTACTCAAAGATCCTCTATTAACAGTACCTACTTCCAAAAAGTTGGTCAAAGATCCTCCATACGACAGGAGCGCTCTGCTGGATTTTTATGTACCGTCACAAAAACCCTACTCAAAGATCCTCTATTAACAGTACCTCCTTCCAAAACGTTGGTCAAAGATCCTCCATACGACAGGAGCGCTCTGCTGGGTTTTTTATGTACCCATCACAAAAACGCTACTCAAAGATCCTCTATTAACAGTACCTACTTCCAAATAGTTGGTCTAAGATCCTCCATACGACAGGAGCGCTCTGCTGGTTTTTTTATGTACCCGTCACAAAAAACGCTACTCAAAGATCCTCTATTAACAGTACCTACTTTCAAAAAGTTGGCTAAAGATCCTCCATACGACAGGAGCGCTCTGCTGGTTTTTTATGTACCGTCACAAAAACGCTACTCAAAGATCCTCTATTAACAGTACCTCCTTCCAAAACGCTGGTCAAAGATCCTCTATATGACAAGTGCACTTAGTTGTTTTTAGGCACTGACTGCAAATAAGCTAGTCAAAGATCCTCTATTAACAGTACCTACTTCCAAAAAGTTGGTCAAAGATCCTCCACACGACAGGAGTGCTCTGCTGGTTTTTTATGTACCCATCACAAAAACGCTACTCAAAGATCCTCTATTAACAGTACCTACTTCCAAAACGTTGGTCAAAGATCCTCTACATGACAAGCGCACTTAGCTGTTTTAAGGTACTGACTGCAAATAAGCTAGTCAAAGATCCTCTATTAACAGCAGCTTATTTGAACACACACTCTCTCCTGACCTCAGTGCTTGTTGTGTGTTGTTGTGTAGGAGTTGTGCGTCCCGTCTCCAGGACGCCCCTGGGAGAGCTTCAGCGTGCCAACGCTCCCGTGGAGAGGATGTACAAGTAAGAGCGGCAAACTAAATATGCTCTCCTGTCACCTTGGATCTGCTTTTCTTTCTTCCTTTGGGGGACAGCCAAGTAACTCCAGGGTTTTGGTGACTCTCTCTTTTTGCTCATTTTTCACACAACCTGATATATGAAGAGGGACACTTTCACAAACACTCCCCGCTAGGGATGGGCACCCACTTCGCTACTTTTACAGGCACCCACCCGATTCCGCCGGTACTACCGGGTCTTGATACCTTTGTTGCACCTTACGTCTGGTCGCAGAGCCGTCACGTTTCATAGGCACCAACCTAAATCGGGTGCCGAGTCACGTAAAATCAAAGGGTGTAATATTTGTTGCAAGTGGCGTCGCATCCGGTTGCAGAGTCGACACGTCCGGTTGCAGAGTCGACACGTCCGGTTGCAGAGTCGACGCGTCCGGTTGCAGAGTCGACGCGTCCGGTTGCAGAGTCGACGCGTCCGGTTGCAGAGTCGACGCGTCCGGTTGCAGAGTCGACGCGTCCGGTTGCAGAGTCGTCGCGTCCGTTTGCAGAGTCGTGGCGTCCGGTTGCAGAGTCGTGGCGTCCGGTTGCAGAGTCGTGGCGTCCGGTTGCAGAGTCGTGGCGTCCGGTTGCAGAGTCGACGCGTCCGGTTGCAGAGTCGTCGCGTCCGGTTGCAGAGTCGTGGCGTCCGGTTGCAGAGTCGTGGCGTCCGGTTGCAGAGTCGTGGCGTCCGGTTGCAGAGTTGTGGCGTCCGGTTGCAGAGTCGTGGCGTCCGGTTGCAGAGTCGTGGCGTCCGGTTGCAGAGTCGTGGCGTCAGGTTGCAGAGTCGTGGCGTCCGGTTGCAGAGTCGTGGCGTCCGGTTGCAGAGTCGTGGCGTCCGGTTGCAGAGTCGTGGCGTCCGTTTGCAGAGTCGTCGCGTCCGTTTGCAGAGTCGTGGCGTCCGGTTGCAGAGTCGTGGCGTCCGGTTGCAGAGTCGTGGCGTCCGGTTGCAGAGTCGTGGCGTCCGGTTGCAGAGTCGTGGCGTCCGGTTGCAGAGTCGTGGCGTCCGGTTGCAGAGTCGTGGCGTCCGGTTGCAGAGTCGTGGCGTCCGGTTGCAGAGTCGTGGCGTCCGGTTGCAGAGTCGTGGCGTCCGGTTGCAGAGTCGTGGCGTCCGGTTGCAGAGTCGTGGCGTCCGGTTGCAGAGTCGTCGCGTCCGGTTGCAGAGTCGTCGCGTCCGGTTGCAGAGTCGTCGCGTCCGGTTGCAGAGTCGTCGCGTCCGGTTGCAGAGTCGACGCGTCCGGTTGCAGAGTCGACGCGTCCGGTTGCAGAGTCGACGCGTCCGGTTGCAGAGTCGACGCGTCCGGTTGCAGAGTCGACGCGTCCGTTTGCAGAGTCGTCGCGTCCGGTTGCAGAGTCGTCGCGTCCGGTTGCAGAGTCGACGCGTCCCGGTTGCAGAGTCGACGCGTCCCGGTTGCAGAGTCGACGCGTCCCGGTTGCAGAGTCGACGCGTCCGGTTGCAGAGTCGACGCGTCCGGTTGCAGAGTCGACGCGTCCGGTTGCAGAGTCGACGCGTCCGGTTGCAGAGTCGACGCGTCCGGTTGCAGAGTCGTCGCGTCCGGTTGCAGAGTCGACGCGTCCGGTTGCAGAGTCGACGCGTCCGGTTGCAGAGTCGTCGCGTCCGGTTGCAGAGTCGTCGCGTCCGGTTGCAGAGTCGTCGAGTCCGGTTGCAGAGTCGTCGCGTCCGGTTGCAGAGTCGTCGAGTCCGGTTGCAGAGTCGTCGCTTCCGGTCCGGTTGCAGAGTCGTCGCGTCCGGTCCGGTTGCAGAGTCGTCTCGTCCGGTTGCAGAGTCGTCGCGTCCGGTTGCAGAGCCGTCGCGTCCGGTTGCAGAGTCATCAAGTACGGTTGCAGAGTCGTCACGTTTCATAGGCACCAACCTAAATCGGGTGTCGAGTCACGTAAAATAAAAGGGTGTAATAAATGTTGCTCGTGGCGTCGCGTCCGGTTGCAGAGCCGTCGAGTCCGGTTGCAAAGCCGTCATGTTTCATAGGCACCAACCTAAATCGGGTATCGAGTCACATATAATCAAACTGTGCCATATCTTGATACATTTGTTGCACGTCACGTCCGGTTACAGAGTCGTCGCGTCCGATTGCAGAGCCGTGGATTCCGGTTGCAGAGCCGTCGAGTCCGGTTGCAGAGCCGTCGCGTCCGGTTGCAGAGCCGTCAAGTACGGTTGCAGAGTCGTCACGTTTCATAGGCACCAACCTAAATCGGGTGTCGAGTCACGTAAAATAAAAGGGTTTAATAATTGTTGCTTGTGGCGTCGCGTCCGGTTGCAAAGCCGTCAAGTCCGATTGCAGAGCCGTCAAGTCCGGTTGCAGAGCCGTCAAGTCCGGTTGCAGAGTCATCAAGTCCGGTTGCAGAGTCATCAAGTACGGTTGCAGAGTCGTCACGTTTCATAGGCACCAACCTAAATCGGGTGTCGAGTCACGTAAAATAAAAGGGTGTAATAATTGTTGCTCGTGGCGTCGCGTCCGGTTGCAGAGCCGTCGAGTCCGGTTGCAAAGCCGTCATGTTTCATAGGCACCAACCTAAATCAGGTATCGAGTCACGTAAAATCAAACTGTGCCATATCTTGATACATTTGTTGCACGTCACGTCCGGTTACAGAGTCGTCGCGTCCGATTGCAGAGCCGTGGAGTCCGGATGCAGAGCCGTCGCGTCCGGTTGCAGAGCCGTCAAGTACGGTTGCAGAGTCGTCACGTTTCATAGGCACCAACCTAAATCGGGTGTCGAGTCACGTAAAATAAAAGGGTGTAATAATTGTTGCTCGTGGCGTCCGGTTGCAGAGCCGTCAAGTCCGATTGCAGAGCCGTCAAGTCCGGTTGCAGAGCCGTCAAGTCCGGTTGCAGAGCCGTGAAGTCCGGTTGCAGAGCCGTGAAGTCCGGTTGCAGAGCCGTCAAGTCCGGTTGCAGAGCCGTCAAGTCCGGTTGTAAAGCCGTCATGTTTCATAGGCACCAACCTAAATCGGGTATCAAGTCACGTAAAATCAAACTGTGCCATATCTTGATACATTTGTTGCACGTCACGTCCGGTTGCTGACTCGACACGACCGGTTGCAGAGCCGACACGTTTCATAGGCACCAACCTAAATCGGGTATCGAGTCACGTAAAATTAAAGGGTGTAATATTTGTTGTACGTGTTGTCGCGTGGGGTTGCAGAGTTGTCGCGTTCGGTTGCAGAGTTGACACAACCGGTCGCAGAGCCGTCACCTTTCATAGGCACCAACCTAAATCGGGTGTTGAGTCACGTAAAATCAAACTGTGCCATATCTTGATCCATTTGTTGCACGTCACGTCCGGTTGAAGAGTCGACACGACCGGTTGCTGACTTGACCCGTCCGGTCGCAATGATGTCACGTATCATAGGCACCAACCTAAATCTGGTATCGAGTCACGTAAAATCAAAGGGTGTAATATTTGTTGCACGTGGCGTTGCGTCCGGTTGTAAGAGTCGACACGTCCGGTTGTAAGAGTCGACACGTCCGGTTGTAAGAGTCGACACGTCCGGTTGTAAGAGTCGACACGTCCGGTTGTAAGAGTCGACACGTCCGGTTGTAAGAGTCGACACGTCCGGTCGTAAGAGTCGACACGTCCGGTCGTAAGAGTCGACACGTCCGGTCGTAAAAGTCGACACGGTGTAAGAGTCGACACGTCCGGTTGTAAGAGTCGACACGTCCGGTTGTTAGAGTCGACACGTCCGGTTGTTAGAGTCGACACGTCCGGTCGTAAGAGTCGGCACGTCCGGTCGTAAAAGTCGGCACGTCCGGTCGTAAGAGTCGACACGTCCGGTCGTAAGAGTCGACACGTGCGGTCGTAAGAGTCGACACGTCCGGTCGTAAGAGTCGACACGTCCGGTCGTAAGAGTCGGCACGTCCGGTCGTAAGAGTCGGCACGTCCGGTCGTAAGAGTCGACACGTCCGGTCGTAAGAGTCGACACGTCCGGTCGTTAGAGTCGACACGTCCGGTCGTAAGAGTCGACACGTCCGGTCGTTAGAGTCGACACGTCCGGTCGTTAGAGTCGACACGTCCGGTTGTTAGAGTCGACACGTCCGGTTGTTAGAGTCGACACGTCCGGTTGTTAGAGTCGACACGTCCGGTTGTTAGATTCAACACGTCCGGTTGTAAGAGTCGACACGTCCGGTTGTTAGAGTCGACACGTCCGGTTGTTAGCGTCGACACGTCCGGTCGTACGAGTCGACACGTCCGGTCGTAAGAGTCGACACGTCCGGTCGTAAGAGTTGACACGTCCGGTCGTAAGAGTCGACACGTTTAATAGGCACCGACCTAAATCGGGTATCAAGTCACGTAAAATCAAACTGTGCCATACCTTTGTTGCACGTCACGTGCAGTTGTCTTCAATTGAACTGCTTTTACCTTGCATTTACCTTCTTTTACCTGGTATTTACCCATACTTTACCTTTCATATCCCTTTTATGTACCTTTAGTCACCTCCTTGTACCTTATTTACTTTTTCCATTTTTACCTTATTTTACCTTTTCTTTTACCATCTATACTTTGTATTTACCTTATTTTACCTCATATTTACCCTCCTTTACCTTCCATTTACCTTCTTTCACTTGATATGTACTTTTTTTTTACCTTACATTTACCTTTTATTTACCTTCTTTTTACCTGGTAATTACCCGTACTTCACATTCCATTTACCTTCTTGTACCTTATTTACTTTTTACATTTTTACCTTCTATTGACCTTCTTTTACCTTTTGTTTTACTGTCCCTAGTATGTACCTTCTGTTACCTTATATTTACTTTCTATTGACCTTTTTTTTTTACCTTCTTTTACCTGCTTGAACCTTATTTACCTTTTAAATAATTTACTTTCTTTTACCTTCCATTTACCTTTCAATTATTTTCTATTCCCCTTGTATACCTTCAATTTAACTGCTTTTACCTTAAATGTACCTTATTCTACATTCTATTCACCTTCTTTTACCTTTTATTTACCTTCTATTCACCTTATTTTACCTTCTTACCTTCCATGTACTTTCTTTTACCTTATCTTACCTGTCATTTAACCTTTCTATTCACCTTCTTTTACCTTTATATTTATTTTATTTGACCTTTTTTATCATAATTAGCTCATTTTTAAATGTCACATAAAAAATTGCATTATCAAACACTAAAAATGTGTTAACACACACAAAATAATGGAAAATTTGATACCTTTCTATCGGTTCCCAGGTACGGGGAATTGGTACCGTATCGGTTCAAATGTGTACGGTCCCCATCTCTAGTCCCCACTCAACACGGTGGTGACCACTGTGTGTGCGTGTGTGTGTGTGCGTGTGTGTGTGCGCGTGTGCGTGTGCGTGTGTGTGTGTGTGTGTGTGTGCGTGTGTGTGTGTGTGTGTGTGTGCGTGCGTGTGTGTGTGTGTGCGTGTGTGTGTGTGTGTGTGTGTGTGTGTGTGTGTGTGTGTGTGTGTGTGTGTGTGTGTGTGTGTGTGTGTGTGTGTGTGTGTGTGTGTGTGTGTGTGTGTGTGTGTGTGTGTGTGTGTGTGTGTGTGTGTTTCTCTGCTACATTCCACAGACGAGTCTCTATGCTCGATTTCTACTTTGATCACTCAGAGGAGCGCCCTCTAGAGGCCTTTGAAGACATCTTTGCTAGCTATGAGAGTAAAAAGTAAGTGCAGAGTGGCCAGCAGGACTTGGAGGCATGCAGCTGGGCAGGCAGGAACCAAGGACGTCATTTGTACGGTGGCTGACATGGACAAAAAACGCGCAGCAATGTCCAAACACTAAAATAGCGATATTGATATCAATCTGATATCGGCTCGCTTGTCAGATCAGGGAAATTAAATCTGCGTCTATTTCTGCAAAGCCAGTTACCATCTAAATGTTCTCTGATAAACTCACACTTTCTTCTATTTTAGTTGTTTACAAAAGGCAAACATGCTAAGCTACTAAGAGCTAGCAGCTACACAACAGCTAAGCACACAATAGCACTCAAGCTAGACATACGTAATACGGTCTTGTCAAATAGTAGTGGGGGGTGGCGCACATTTCTCATCCCATTACAAGCGTTCCAACATCCACACACTCCCCTCACCTTAGACAATCTAACTACCATTTTCCAGGTTCAAAATAATTCCAGGAATTTCCAGAATTTTCCAAAGACCTATTTTCACCTCTTCCCGGAAAGTTTTCACAGTCCACATTTTTGACCTTCAAAACACAATCATCTAGGATTAGTATCAATATTTTTTGAAATTCACGGTTTTACCCAATTTCACAAATTTCCAGGAAATTCCCATTCAAATGAATGGACATATTCAAAGTTGTACAATGCCCTAAATTCTCAAAATGTTGTGCCATTTTTTAATTTTTCAACCATCCACCCACACTACTTCCCATATATCGGACGCAAAACATGTTTTCCCTTTTCCAAAATTCCCGGTTTTTCATGTAATTTCCCGGAATGTTCTCCCCATTGACAATGAATGGGCATTACACGATCTACTGCATAGCCCACATTAGAAGCGTTCCAACATCCACACACTCCCCTCACCTTAAACAATCTAACTACCATTTTCCAAGTTCAAAATAATTACAGGAATTTTCTGAAATTCCCGGTTTTCCCCAAATTCACAAATTTCCAGGAAATTCCCATTCAAATGAATGGACATATTCAAAGTTGTACAATGCCCTAAATTCTCAAAATGTTGCACCATTTTTTAACTTTTCAACCATCCACCCACACTACTTCCCGTATATCGGAGGCAAAACATGTTTTCCCTCTTCCAAAATTCCCGGTTTTCATGTAATTTCCCGGAATGTTCTCCCTATTGACAATGAATGGGCATTACACAATCTACTGCATAGCCCACATTAGAAGCGTTCCAACATCCACACACTCCCCTCACCTTAGACGATCTAACTACCATTTCCCAAGTTCAAAATAATTCCAGGAATTTCCAGAATTTTCCAAAGACCTATTTTCACCTCTTCCCGGAAAGTTTTCACTGTCCACATTTTTGACCTTCAAAACACAATCATCTAGGATTAGTATCAATATTTTTTGAAATTCACAGTTTTCCCCAAATTCACAAATTTCCAGGAAATTCCCATTCAAATGAATGGACACATTCAAAGTTGTACAATGCCCTAAATTCTCAAAATGTTGCGCCATTTTTTAATTTTTCAACCATCCACCCACACTACTTCCCGTATATCGGACGCAAAACATGTTTTCCCTTTTCCAAAATTCCCGGTTTTCATGTAATTTCCCGGAATGTTCTCCCCATTGACAATGAATGGGCATTACACAATCTACTGCATAGCCCACATTAGAAGCGTTCCAACATCCACACACTCCAATCACCTTAGACGATCTAACTACCATTTTCCAAGTTCAAAATAATTCCAGGAATTTCCAGAATTTTCCAAAGCCGTATTTTCACCTCTTCCCGGAAAGTTTTCACAGTCCACATTTCAAAACACAATCATCTAGGATTAGTATAAATTAAATTAATATTTTCTGAAATTCCCGGTTTTCCCCAAATTCACAAATTTCCAGGAAATTCCCATTCAAATGAATGGACATATTCAAAGTTGTACGATGCCCTAAATTCTCAAAATGTTGCACCATTTTTTAACTTTTCAACCATCCACCCACACTACTTCCCGTATATCGGAGGCAAAACATGTTTTCCCTCTTCCAAAATTCCCGGTTTTCATGTAATTTCCCGGAATGTTCTCCCTATTGACAATGAATGGGCATTACACAATCTACTGCATAGCCCACATTAGAAGCGTTCCAACATCCACACACTCCCCTCACCTTAGACGATCTAACTACCATTTTCCAAGTTCAAAATAATTCCAGGAATTTCCAGAATTTTCCAAAGACCTATTTTCACCTCTTCCCGGAAAGTTTTCACTGTCCACATTTTTGACCTTCAAAACACAATCATCTAGGATTAGTATCAATATTTTTTGAAATTCACAGTTTTCCCCAAATTCACAAATTTCCAGGAAATTCCCATTCAAATGAATGGACACATTCAAAGTTGTACAATGCCCTAAATTCTCAAAATGTTGCGCCATTTTTTTATTTTTCAACCATCCACCCACACTACTTCCCGTATATCGGACGCAAAACATGTTTTCCCTTTTCCAAAATTCCCGGTTTTCATGTAATTTCCCGGAATGTTCTCCCCATTGACAATGAATGGGCATTACACAATCTACTGCATAGCCCACATTAGAAGCGTTCCAACATCCACACACTCCAATCACCTTAGACGATCTAACTACCATTTTCCAAGTTCAAAATAATTCCAGGAATTTCCAGAATTTTCCAAAGCCGTATTGTCACCTCTTCCCGGAAAGTTTTCACAGTCCACATTTCAAAACACAATCATCAATTAAATTAATATTTTCTGAAATTCCCGGTTTTCCCCAAATTCACAAATTTCCAGGAAATTCCCATTCAAATGAAAGGACATATTCAAAGTTGTACAATGCCCTAAATTCTCAAACTGTTGCGCCATTTTTTAAAAACTTTTCAACCATCCACCCACACTTTTCTTCCGATATATCAAATGCAAAACATGTTAACACTTTCTCCAAATTCCAAGTTTTCCAGGAATGTTCTCCCTATTGACAATGAATGGGAAATATACAATCTACTGCATATCCCACTTTTCTCATCCGGTTCAAACCGTTCCAAGTTCACCAACTTCCACTCACACTGGACAACCAAACTACCATTTTCCAGGTTCCAAAAAATTCCAGAAATTCCCAGAATTCACGGTTTTCCAAAGCCCTATTTTCCCCTTTTCCTGGAATGTTTTCACAGTCCACATTTGTCAACCATTTTTGACCATTCCACCTTCAAAACACTCTTAGTTGGGATAACAAATGCTCCTTTTTTTTGTACCAATTCCTAGTTTTCCCGGAATTACCACTTCTCAATTCAAAATGTTACTATGTCAACATTTTTCAACTGATACCAACAATTCCAACACAAACCCATTCATAACATCTCGGACAATTGTACTTTTATACTGCATATCCCACATTTCTCATCTCAAGTTCAAATAAATTCCAGGATTTCCCAGAATTCCCAGTTTTCCAAAGCCCTATTTTTCACCTCTTCTTGGAAAGTCTACATTTTTCAACCAATTCCAACTTTTCCACCTTCAAAACATTCCTCTTAGTTGGGACAACAAATGCTCCTATTTTGATTTTTTTTTTAGTAAAAATTCCTGTTTTTTCCAGGAATTCCAAAATACCTATTCTCAGTTCAAACTTTTACTGCGTCAACATTTTTCAACCGATTCCAAAAATTCTAACACCAACCCCTTCATATCATCACAGGCATTTGTGCTCGGAAGAGGTTTTCAAAAAATCCCAGTTTTCCCAGAAATTTCCAAATTTCCAGGAAATTCTCATTCAACTGAATGGACACATTCAAAGTTCTACAATGCCCTAAATTCTCAAAATTGTGCGCCATTTTTACACCTTTCTACCATCCACCCTATACATCGAATGCAAAACATGTTTTCCCTTTCCCCAAATTCCCAGTTTTCCTGGAATTTCTCCCCATTGACAATGAATGGGAAATATACAATCTACTGCATATCCCACATTTCTCATCCCATTCAAACCATTCCACGTTCACCACCTTTCACTCACCGTGGACAATCAAACTACCATTTTCCAGGTTAAAAAAAATTCCAGAAATTCACGGTTTTCCAAAGCCCTATTTTCCCCTCTTCCTGGAAAGTTTTCACAGTCCACATTGACCATTGCACCTTCAAAACACTCCTCGTAGTTGGGGCAACAAATGCTCCTATTTTTTTCCCATACAAATTCCTAGTTTTCCCGGAATTCCAGGAATTCCGAAATACCTATTCTCAATTCAAACTGTTACTACGTCAACATTCAAAAAATTCCAACACAAACCCATTCATATCATCATTTGTGCTAGTATCATCATTTTCAAACAATCCCGGTTTTCTCCAAATTCACAAATTTCCAGGAAATTCCCATTCAAATGAACGGACATATTCATAGTTCTACAATACCCTAAATTCTCAAATCTTTGCTCCATTTTTAAACTTCTCAACCATCCACCCAAACTACTCTTCCTGTATATCGACCGCAAAACATGTTTTCTCTTGCCCCAAAATTCCCAGTTTTCCTGGAATTTTCTCCCCATTGACAATGAATGGGAAATATACAATCTACTGCATATCCCACATTTCTCATCCTATTTGAACCGTTCCAACCACCACACACTCCACTTAGCATATTCTAGTTTAGTAGATTTTTCGATTTCTTTTTTTGACTTCCTGTTAGTTGTCGACCAATCAGCTCTGCCATTGCTGGCGTGTAGAAGACATTTCTTCTTTTTGTGGTTGTGGCCTCGCTCCTTTCCTGCCTGCCGAGCCACTGGTGCATGGTAAGTATAGAAAGGTGTTGCATGGACCAGCCCTCAGTCAGACGCGCGGTATTAACCTCACCAGGCTCGCTACCACCGACCGTTTGGATGCGACACACACCCGTAACAACTTCCAGTCCCCGCCATCTTGGAAGCAGAATAGGCGGCCATTTGCATGTTGGATGTTAGGGAACGGGGTGTGAAAACCACCCCACCGTCCTTTCGTCTCTTCCTCTGTGTGTGTGTGTGTGTGTGTGTGTGTTTCTTGAAGGGATCATGCAGCATGGTTGGCTGGTGGTGTGCTCTGCGGTAAACAAAGATGGTCAGTGGGAGAATCATGTTAGTTAGCAGAGCCGTCAGACCTCCAACTATCCTGCACACTCTCGGGTTACTGTTGGTGTTTACCTCCGAGGTGTCCTCACTCTGCCGGGTTATCTTACTCCAGGGGTGTCCAAAGTGCGGGGCGGGGGGGCCATGTGCAACCTGTAGCTAGTTTGTTAACGGCCGTGGCACAATCCTAAATTTCCAGGAAATTCCCCATTCAACTGAATGGACACATTCAAAGTTCTACAATGCCCTAAATTCTCAAAATTGTGCGCCATTTTTAAACCTTGCAACCATCCACCCACACTTCTCTTCCTATATATGGAATGCAAAACATGTTTTCCCTTTCCCAAAATTCCCAGTTTTCCCGTAATTTTCTCCCCATTGACAACGAATGGGAAATGTACAATCTACTGCATATTCCACATTTCTCATCCCATTCAAACCATTCCACTCACCGTGGACCATCAAACTACCATTTTCCAGGTTCCAAAAAATTCCAGAAATTTCCAAAGCCCTATTTTCCCCTCTTCCTGGAAAGTTTTCACATTTTTCAACCATTTTTGACCATTCCACCTTCAAAACACTCCTCTTAGTTGGGACAACAAATGCTCCTATTTTTTTCCATATAAATTCCTAGTTTTCCCGGAATTCCAGGAATTCCGAAATACCTATTCTCAATTCAAACTGCTACTACGTCAACATTCAAAACTTCCAACACAAACCCATTCATATCATCTCGGATATTTGTGCCAGTATCATCATTTTTAAGGTACTCATCTCAGATGAATTACATATTTTGCTACTTGGCGCGTTTTAGCATGCTAACATTAGCATGCTCAATTTATTTGAGCTAATTTAGCAGCTACCTCCGCGTCGAATATTGTGTTACTTGACGAATGATTTTGGTACTTAATGCAAGCTAATGTTAGCAGGCTAGCATTTGAACAATTTTTGTACTTGATGCATGTTACACTTAGCATTTTAGCATGCTAACATTAGCATCTTGATTTTCTTTTAGCTAATTTAGCAGCTACCTCCGTGTCAAATATTGTGTTACTTGACGAGTGATACCTGTTGGCATGCTAACGGTAATATGCTAGCTAATAATGTAGGTATACACCTCAGTTATATTTTGGTACTTGATGCTAGCTAATGTTAGCAGGCTAGCATTTGAACAATTTTTTTAGGTACACACCTTAGAGCAGGGGTCACCAACGCGGTGCCCGCGGGCACCAGGTAGCCCGTAAGGACCAGATGAGTAGCCCGCTGGCCTGTTCTAAAAATAGCTCAAATAGCAGCACTTACCAGTGAGCTGCCTCTATTTTTTAAATTGTATTTATTTACTAGCAAGCTGGTCTCGCTTTGCCCGACATTTTTAATTCTATAGAGACAAAACTAAAATAGAATTTGAAAATCCAAGAAAATATTTTAAAGACTTGGTCTTCACTTGTTTAAATAAATTCATTAATTTTTTTACTTTGCTTCTTATAACTTTCAGAAAGACAATTTTAGAGAAAAAATACAACCTTAAAAATGATTTTAGGATTTTTAAACACATATACCTTTTTACCTTTTAAATTCCTTCTTTTTCTTTCCTGACAATTTAAATCAATGTTCAAGTAAATTTATTTTTTTTATTGTAAAGAATAATGAATACATTTTAATTTAATTCTTCATTTTAGCTTCTGTTTTTTCGACGAAGAATATTTGTGAAATATTTCTTCAAACTTATTATGATTCAAATTCAAAAAAATTATTCTGGCAAATCTAGAAAATCTGTAGAATCAAATTTAAATCTTATTTCAAAGTCTTTTGAATTTCTTTTAAAAATGTTGTTCTGGAAAATCTAGAAGAAATAATGATTTGTCTTTGTTAGAAATATAGCTTGGTCCATCCATCCATCTTCTACCGCTTATTCCCTTTGGGGTCGCGGGGGCGCTGGAGCCTATCTCAGCTACAATCGGGCGGAAGGCGGGGTACACCCTGGACAAGTCGCCACCTCATCGCTTGGTCCAATTTGTTATATATTCTAACAAAGTGTAGATTGGATTTTAACCTATTTAAAACATGTCATCAAAATTCTAAAATTAATCTTAATCAGGAAAAATTACTAATGATGTTCCATAAATTATTATTTTAATTTTTTCAAAAAGATTCGAATTAGCTAGTTTTTCTTTTCTTTTTTTCGGTTGAATTTTGAATTTTAAAGAGTCGAAATTGAAGATAAACTATGTTTCAAAATTGAATAGTCATTTTTTCCGTGTTTTCTCCTCTTTTAAACCGTTCAATTAAGTGTAAATATCATTAATTATTAATAATAACATAGAGTTAAAGGTAAATTGAGCAAATTGGCTATTTCTGGCAATTTATTGAAGTGTGTATCAAACTGGTAGCCCTTCGCATTAATCACTACCCAAGAAGTAGCTCTTGCTTTCAAAAAGGTTTGTGACCCCTGCCTTAGAGTAATATATTTTTGTACTTGTTACACTTAGCATTTTAGCATGCTAACATTAGTATCTTCATTTTTTTTTAGCTAATTTAGAAGGTATACACCTCAGCATTAAATACTTTGTTACTTACCTGTTTTATGCTAACATTACTGTCCTAGATAAATATGTAGGTTTACACCTCAGTCCTATTTTGGAACTTTTTCAGGTACACACTTTTGAGTCATTTTGCTACTTGATGCATGTTACAGTTAGCATGCTAGATTCTTTTTAAAATAATTTAGCACATATACACCTCAGATTTTGTTATTTCATTAATGCTAACTGTAAACATGCTAGTTTTTTTTAGCACAGTCCTGTTAGCATGCTAACATTTTTAGCTCATTTTGCACATATTTTTGATACTTGACACTTTCTGGCCAGCATGCTAACTGTTAGCTTTTCATTTTGGGCTTTGGCTCTTTGACATTCACACTACATTTCTACCAGTCTGTATATATTGTACTGCTTCTGACGGAACCAGTACAATCCTTGGATTTGTCAGTCTGTGGCCCTCATTGGAAGAACTTTGGACACCCCTGTCACACACACACACTTAGACACACATTTGTCCCGTTTTTACGTTCTTCTTCATTTGTTTTGCCCCCACCCCCCCCCCCACTGTGATCAGAGACATGCATGCACAGATGATCAGCTCCATTAAGAACTTGCAGATGGACGGTGAGGACCCTCGCAAGCTGCTGCAGTCCTGGGGTCGCCTGCGCTTCCCTCGCCACGTCCTCCAGTGAGTCTGCAGACAGACCCGTGGCAACAATCAGCTGAGGGGGATAGATGTCATGTGATCACCTCCAAATAGAAATACTCGTTTATTATTATTATTATTATTATTAGGGCTGCAGCGGTTTATATAGTTTTAGTCATCGATCCATTATTTGGTTCCATTAATGGGATAAAAGACACTTTGTAGCTTCAATGGGTCTTTTAGAGAAAACATTTGGTTGCCATAAACTTCATTACCTTCTATTTATCTTTTACTTACCTTCTTTACCTTTAATTTACTTTTTTTTTTACTTTCCATGAACATTTTATTTACCTTCCATTCACCTTCGTTTATCTTCTTTTTTACATTTTTTTTAATTTCCAATTTACCTTTTAACTTATATTTACCTTCTAATTACTTTTCTTTACATTTAATTTATCTATATTCACCTTTTACCTTTTTTACCTTATATTAATTTTATTTTACCTTTTCTATACCTTTTATTCAGTTTACCTTATTTTATTATTATTCTTTTTTTACATTCTTTTAGTTTTTTTGATCCTGTATTTACCTTTTACCTTCTATTTAACTTTTATTTACCTTTAGTCACCTCATTTTACCTTCTTGTACCTTATTTTACCTTTTACCTTCTATTTAACTTTATTCAACTCATTTTACCTTTTTTTTTACCTTCGGTTTACCTTCTTGTACCTTTTTGTTTTACCTTCCATTTAGTGTTGAATTACCCTTTATTTACCTTCATGTACCTTTTTTTTAACTTTATTTTACCTAAAATCCACATGCGTTTACCTTTTTTTTTTTACCTTGTACCTTTTTATATACCTTCATTAACCCGATATTTTTTCTCGACCTTTTTTTTTTACCTGTCATTTAGCTTATTTTTTTACCTTCTATTCACCTTTTACCATCTCTACCTTTTTCTTTTTCACCTTTTTCTACCTTCCATTTACCTTCTTTTATTTACCTTCTTTTCCTCATTTGGCTTATTTGACCTACTATTGAACATTCACTTTATTTTAGCTTCTATTTACTTTCTACCTTTATTACTTTGTATTTACTTTCTTTCTCCTTCAATTGACCCACTTTTACTTGTATCCTTGTTTTACCTTCTAGTCACTTTATTGTACCTTCAATTAACCTTATTTACCTTCTATTTAGATTCCTTTACCTTTTAATTATCTTCTATTCACCTTTAATTTTTGTACCTTTTTACCTTCCATTTACCTTGTTTTCCCTGTCATTTAGCTTATTTTACCTCCCGTTTAACTTTATTTTACCTTTTTCTAACCTTCTTTAATGCGGCCCAGATGTTGATAGGTCACATTGATGAATGGAAGGATGACTAGTTGCAGCTCTAATGATGAGTACTAAATGTAGTTTGGCTGCAGCTGAGACGCATGAGAAGACGAGTCAGGTCTTCAGCATGGAAGTCATCCTGACGCTGACTTGACACTAAACGTGAACATTTGTGACTTGACACTAAACGTGAACATTTGTGACTTGACACTAAACGTGAACATTTGTGACTTGACACTAAACGTGAACATTTGTGACTTGACACTAAACGTGAACATTTGTGACTTGACACTAAACGTGAACATTTGTGACTTGACACTAAACGTGAACATTTGTGACTTGACACTAAACGTGAACGTGTGTGCAGCAACTTGTAGCAAAGCGAGCATGTCTGTCTCTGCTAGTGGGTGGACTAGGCGCTCCCGTCCCAGACTAACTCTTTCCTGCCACGCTGATCCCTCGCCGCCACCCACCCTGCCTTCAGGTGCTTCCTCAGCGCCCCCCCCCCCCCCCCCCCCGCATGAAGGAGCCCGCACTAACACGGCTGCCGTCACGCCGCCGCAGGGATCATTATTAATCCTCTGTCTCCCTTTTTGGCAGGAAACACAAAGGAGCCAAACAGAAGCAGATCATCCCCAAGGTATCATTTTGATATCGATATATATCAAACCTTTTATCAAGGTATCGTTTTGATATCAAACCTTTTATTGTGTCCTGGCTGGGTTTTTGTTTCACACAAGAAAATAAGAAAGATATTTTTGACTAAGAAGATATTGTTTTGCTTTTATGGAGTACAGAAAAATAGTTTATTGCTGTTAACTGGAAATGATTCAATATAAATCAAATATTTCATAGCCAAAGCAAAAAAAAAAGCCCTTTTTTTCCCCCGACCTTGTAAATATGATATTTAACACGATCTCATGATGTTAAAAACATAATTTACACACATTTAATAAATTGGGACCCTAAACAGATTTTTTTTTTTTTTGGACCGCCACCATTACAAAAAATGTTTATAGACTTTTTTTTATTTATTTACGTGAAACAAGTTTTATACTTGATGAATTAAAGCTGAATTTAATTAGATTGATGTTTTGTAGCAACACACATGAATGGGAAAGGATTATGAAAACGATAACAGATTTTACAAATGTGGAACATTTTTTTTAATGTTTAATTCAACTTTGGATGGATGGATAAACTTAGAAAATCATTCTTTGATGTAATTTAATGTGGCCCTTTGCATCGTTTATTGTGGTACGTCTAATCATTTATTGTGGTCCGTTACATCATTTTACCTGACCCAAGACAATATTTAATGTGGTTTGTCACATCATTTAAAGTGGCCCGCCACATCACATAATGTAGTCTGCCACATCATTTAACGTGGTCTGCCACATCATTTGATGTGGTCTGCCATATCATTTGATGTGGTCCGTCACGTCATTTAATGTGGCCTGCCATGTAATTTGATGTGGTCCACCACATCATTTTACCTGACCCATGACAATATTTAATGTGGTTTGCCACATCATTTAATGTGGTCTGTCACATTTAAAGTGGCCCGCCACATCATTTTACCTGACCCATGACAATATTTAATGTGGTTTGCCATATCATTTGATGTGGTCCGTCACATCATTTAAAGTGGCCCGCCATGTCATATAATGTGGTCCGCCACATAATTTATTGTGGCCTGCCACATCATATAATGTAGTCTGCCACATCATTTAATGTAGTCTGCCACATCATTTAATGTAGTCTGCCACATCATTTAAATTGGTCCGCCACGTCATTTTACCTGACCCATGACAATATTTAACGTGGTTTGCCATATCATTTGATGTGGTCTGTCACATCATTTAATGTGGCCCGCCATGTCATAATGTGGTCCGCCACATAATTTAAGGTGGCCTGCCACATCATATAATGTAGTCTGCCACATCATTTAACGTGGTCTGTCACATCATTTAAAATGGCCCGCCACGTCATATAATGTGGTCCGCCACATAATTTTACCTGACCCATGACAATATTTATTGTGGCCCGCCATGTCATGTAATGTGGTCCGCCACATAATTTAAAATGGCCTGCCACATCATATAATGTAGTCTGCCACGTCATTTAATGTAGTCTGCCACATCATTTAACGTGGTCTGCCACATCATTTGATGTGGTCCGTCACGTCATTTAATGTGGCCTGCCATGTAATTTGACGTGGTCCACCACGTCATTTTACCTGACCCATGACAATATTTAACGTGGTTTGCCACATCATTTAAAGTGGTCTGTCACATCATTTAAAGTGGCCCGCCACGTCATATAATGTGGTCCGCCACATCATTTTACCTGACCCATGACAATATTTAATGTGGTTTGCCATATCATTTGATGTGGTCCGTCACATCATTTAAAGTGGCCCGCCATATCATATAATGTGGTCCGCCACATAATTTAACATGGCCTGCCACATCATAGAATGTAGTCTGCCACATCATTTAACGTGGTCTGCCACATCATTTAACGTGGTCTGCCACATCATTTGATGTGGTCCGTCACATCATTTAAATTGGCTTGCCGTATTATTTTTTACGCGGTCCACCACGTCATTTTACCTGACCCATGACAATATTTAACGTGGTCTGCCACATCATTTAATGTAGTCTGCCACATCATTTAATGTGGTCTGCCATATCATTTGACGTGGTCCACCACGTCATTTTACCTGACCCATGACAATATTTAATGTAGTCTGCCACATCATTTGATGTAGTCTGCCACATCATTTAATGTAGTCTGCCATATCATTTAAAGTGGCCCGCCACGTCATATAATGTGGTCGGCCATTCATTTGACGTGGTCCACCACGTCATTTTACCTGACCCATGACAATATTAAATGTGGTCCGCCACATCATTTAACGTGGTTTGCCACATCATTTAACGTGGTCTGCCACATCATTTAATGTAGTCTGCCATATCATTTAATGTAGTCTGCCATATCATTTAAAGTGGCCCGCCACGTCATATAACGTGGTCGGCCATTCATTTGACGTGATCCACCACGTCATTTTACCTGACCCATGACAATATTTAATGTGGTTTGCCACATCATTTGATCTGGTCTGTCACATCATTTGATGTGGTTTTTCAAATCGTTTAAAGTGGCCCGCCACATCATATAATGTGGTCCACCACGTCATTTTACCTGACCCATGACAATATTTAATGTAGTCTGCCACATCATTTGATGTAGTCTGCCACATCATTTAATGTAGTCTGCCATATCATTTAAAGTGGCCCGCCACGTCATATAATGTGGTCGGCCATTCATTTGACGTGGTCCACCACGTCATTTTACCTGACCCATGACAATATTTAATGTAGTCTGCCACATCATTTGATGTAGTCTGCCACATCATTTGATGTAGTCTGCCACATCATTTGATGTAGTCTGCCACATCATTTAATGTAGTCTGCCACATCATTTAATATAGTCTGCCACGTCATTTAATGTAGTCTGCCACATCATTTAATGTAGTCTGCCACATCATTTAATGTAGTCTGCCACATCATTTAATGTAGTCTGCCACATCATTTAATATAGTCTGCCACATCATTTAATGTAGTCTGCCACATCATTTAATGTAGTCTGCCATTTCATTTAAAGTGGCCCGCCACGTCATATAATGTGGTCGGCCATTCATTTGACGTGGTCCACCACGTCATTTTACCTGACCCATGACAATATTTAATGTGGTCCGCCACATCATTTAAAGTGGCCTGTCACGTCAATTAACCTGATCCCTCACGTCATTTGAGGTGGCCCGCCACGTCATGTGATGTAGAGTGTGTCTGGGTTAGTGGTGTGAAGAATGGACTAGCGACATGGTAAGTCCAAAAGAGAACTAGATGATGCAGTACTATCTGCTCACAGATGCTACCTGGTGGTTCTCTGAGCACACCTGGATATTCCCACTCCTCAATGCGTCAGTCACGCGCAGGATTCTCACAGGCATGAGGCAGAAAAACAACCTTACCTACCGTTCAATGTAGCGTTCCTCTCCTCTCCCTGTGCAGAATCTTCTGGATTCTCGCTCTCTGAAGTTCATCGTGAGTCTGACGCTGCACGACCGCACCACCAAGTCTCTGCTCCACCTGCACAAGAAGAAGAAACCTCCCAGCATTAGCGCCCAGTTCCAGGTGACCACAACTCAAGGTCTCCGGTCTCCAGAAAGAATCCTGAAGGAGGTTTTTTTTTTGTCTCCTTCAGACGTCTCTCACCAAACTCCTGGAGACTCTGAACAGAGCAGAGCCCTTCTTCATCCGCTGCATCCGCTCCAACGCTGACAAGGTAAGCACTCACTCATTAAGTTGACATTTATAATCAATACAAACAATGTGTCACCGAGTCACTTCTTCTCAAATACTGGGAGCATGCGTTATCAGTATCATGCTTTATCAGTATCATGCTTTATCAGTTATCATGCATGATCCGTTATCATGCTTTATCAGTATCATGCATCAAACCTTGCTATAAAACCTGCTCATTGTAGCCATTTGGATGGAATCAAATTATTTCATTTGATTTTTCAGTATCAAAAGGTTGAAGTCGATCAAAAAATGTTTGTGGTTTCAAAAGGCAAGTTTATTTATAAAGCAATTTAAAGTACTGCTTGAATTACAAGAAGGCAAAAATTCGGATGGAATAATGATAAAGGCAATCATAATTCTGATTAAAATCATTATAAAAACAATCATAATTCAAATGAAAATCTTTATAAAAACAATCATAATTCAAATTAAAATCGTTATAAAAACAATCATAATTCCAATAAAATTATAAAGTACAAAAATCATCATAAAACAATCATATTTGAGATTGAAATCATCATAAAAAGTCATAAAATCATAAAACTATATTTTAAAATAAAATAAAAAATGATAATTCACATTAAAGTCATTAAATAAAATCATCATATAAATTCGTATTTCAAATTAAAATCGTAAAACAATCGTATTTTCCAATTAAAATGATGAAATAAAATCGTCATAAAAACAATCATTATTCAAATTAAAATCATAGAATAAAATCATCATAAAACAATCATATTTGAGATTAAAATCATCATAAAAACCGTTAGTCATAAAATCATCATGAAACTATATTTTAAAATAAAATCATAACAAATTAAAATCATGAAACTATCGTATTTTCAAATTAAAATCCTGAAATAAAACCATCATAAAAACTATCATAATTCAAATTAAAATCATGAAATAAAATAATCATAAAAAAATCATGTTTGAGATTAAAATCATCATAAAACCATTATAAAACTGTATTTTAAAATAAAATCATAAACAATCATAATTAAAATTAAAATCATAAAATAAAATAGTATAGAATCATATTTCAAATTAAAATCATAAAACAATCGTATTTTCGAATTAAAATCATGATATACAATTATCATAAAAACAATAAAATCATAAAATAAAATCATAAAACAATCATATTTGAGATTAAAATCATCATAAAAAATTAAAGTCATAAAATCATCATAAAACTATATTTTAAAATAAAATCATAAACAATCATAATTCAAATTTAAATCATAATATAAAATCATATTTCAAGTTAAAATCAAAACAATCATATTTTCAAATTAAAATCATGAAATAAAATCATCATAAAACAATCATAATTCAAATTAAAATCATAAAATAAAATCATCATAAAACAATCATTTAGATTAAAAGCATAGCATTAAATTATCATAAAAACAATTAAGATAATAAAATCATCATAAAACTATCATACTTTAAACTAAAATCCATCCATCCATTTTCTACCGCTTGTCCCTTTCGGGGTCGTGGGGGGTGCTGGAGCCTATCTCAGCTGCATTCGGGCGGAAGGCGGGTACACCCTGGACAAGTCGCCACCTCATCACAGGGCCAACACAGATAGACAACATTCACACTCACATTAAAATCAGAAAATAAACATAAAAACAATCATAATTGAAATTAAAATCATAAAATAAAATTATCATAAAGCGATCCAGTTAAAATCATAAAATTAAATCCTCAATCATATTTTAAATTAAAATCATCATGAAACTATCATATTTCAAATTAAAATCATAAGATAAAATCATCATAAAACAATCGTAATACTAATTAAAAATCATGAAATAAAATCATCTTAAAACAATCATATTTTAAACTAAAATCTTCTAATATAAAATTGTCATAAAACAATCGTAATTCAAATTAAAAATAATCATAAAACAATATTTGAAATTAAAATCATGAAATGAAATCATAAACAATTAAAATCATAAAACTATCATATTTCTAATTAAAATCATAAGATAAAATTGTCATAAAACAATCGTAATTCAAATTAAAAATCATAAAACAATTATATTTTAAACTAAAATCATAAACAATTAAAATCATAAAACTATCATATTTCAAATTAAAATCATAAAATAGAATCATCATCAAGCAATCATAATTCAGATTAAAATCCCAAAATAAAATTATCATTATTACAATCATAATTCAAATTAAAATCATTATGAAACTATCATATTTCAATTTTGAATTATAAAATAAAATCATCGTAAAACAATCATAATTTAAATTAAAATCATGAAATAAAATCATAAAACAACCATATTTCAGATAAAAATCATAAAATTAAATCATCACAAAAAAGTATCACAATTAAAATTAGAATCTAAAAGTTTTGATAAAATACTTTCAGTTGTCATACACAAAAATAAAAAGTAAATGTTTTTTTTTTTCATCCAAATTGATGCACTTTAAATCGTTGTTACAGATGAAAAAATATTATTAGTCTTGTAATTTGATCTATCTTTCGTTGTTTTCTTTCATGCAAATAATGTTATGCAGAGGTGTACTTATAACAGAAAACCATCTGGAAGTGCTGCACGTAGTTCACTGCAAGGTTCACCTGGACTGCCTGAAGACCATGGAGTATGTGTTCCTGCTTGTGTGCAGAAGGAGATGTTCCTGGACCAGACCTTGGTGCTGCAGCAGCTGCGCTACACGGGGATGCTGGAAACCGTTCGAATTCGGAGGTCCGGCTACGGAGCCAAATACACATTCCAGGTACTGCGGAGTCCTCCTTGGAGGCAGGAAATAACCTCTCAGGGTCAGCAACTCAACCTTTTTAACCACGGTTCAACACAATTACAGTGTTGGGACCTGACTTACACCTTTTTCAAGCAAGGGCCACAACAACTACAATTGAAGGAAGCCGAACTATCTATTAAACGAGACAAGAAGCAAGGAATCAAACACACCTGCGCCCTCGTACAATGTCGCCCCACGCTCTGAGGAAAGAGTTCCACGGGAGGGGTCTCATTATACAGCAGCTGCACTGGTCATAAACAGTTCAAACAAAAAGGTGCTTGGAGCGGTGTCAGGTTTGCCCCCTCCCCGCTCGTAGATTTCGGGTCCTTCCTGTGGCTGTCCAAGCCCTCGACTCATAGAAAACAAGTTGTGTGATAACTTCTATACAATTATTCTGACAATGCAGGGGCCACTTTGGTTCATTTACTAAAACCATACGCGATCAGAAATCACAAATACAAAAACAGTAACGGAGGAAAACCATGTGAGCAAAAAAAACTATATTTTATTTTCAATCATTCGTGCAAGTAATGTTAAGTTTTGACTATTTTTCTGTTATTCCACCAACATTTCAGTGGCTTGTGTTGTCGCGTGTGCAGGAATTCTTGGAGCATTTCAGGGTCTTGCTGCCAAAGAACTCCACCGCCTCCAAGGAGGACATCTCAGCCTTGCTGGACAAGAAGTTGGCCTTTGACCCCACGACGTACCAGATAGGCAAAACTAAGGTCAGCCTCTCAGTCCGTCTTTCTCCTACATTGAACGCACGCAGCTCACTTTTTAAAGACACTTTTTGAAAATAGTACCACAAAATACTATTAAAAAGTGGAATTAAAGAGCAAACGTGTAATGGAATGAGAAAATGTTGCAATATTGACACTAATAACAACAAAAAATTCATCATAAAAACAGTCATAATTTAAATTTAAATCATAAAATGAAATCATCATAAAACAATCATATTTGAGATTAAAATCATAAAATAAAATCATCTTAAAAACCATCACACATAAATCATCATAAAAACCATGAAGGTCATAAAATCATCATAAAACTATCATATTTGAAATTAAAATCATTGAGAAAAATCATCATAAAACCATCATAATTCAAATTAAAATAAAAAAATAAAATCATCATAAAACAACCATATTTCAAATTAAAATCATACAATTAAATGATCATAAAAACAATCATGATTACATACACTTAATTTTTTTATACACTTAATTTTTGTATACACTGAATTTTCATGTACGTACAATTTTATACATCATTTTCATACACTGAATTTTTAAACACTGAATTTTTTATTCACTTAATTTTTTCATACAGTCAACTTTTACACACCAAATTTTTATACACTGAATTTTGTCATAAACTGAATTTTTATACACTTATTTTTTGTATACACTGAATTTTCATCTACCTAAATTTTTATACATTTAATTTTTGATACATGTCATTTTTTCATACAGTGACCTTTTACACACCAAATTTTTATGCACTGAATTTTGTTATAAACTGAATTTTTATACACTGAATTTTGTTATAAACTGAATTTTTATACACTTATTTTTTGTATACACTGAATTTTCATCTACCTAAATTTTTATACATTTAATTTTTGATACACGTAATTTTTTCATACAGTGACCTTTTACACACCAAATTTTTATACACTGAATTTTGTTATAAACTGAATTTTTATACACTGAATTTTGTTATAAACTGAATTTTTATACACTTATTTTTTGTATACACCGAATTTTCATCTACCTAAATTTTTATACATTTAATTTTTGATACATGTCATTTTTTCATACAGTGACCTTTTACACACCAAATTTTTATACACTGAATTTTGTTATAAACTGAATTTTTATACACTGAATTTTGTTATAAACTGAATTTTTATACACTTATTTTTTGTATACACTGAATTTTCATCTACCTAAATTTTTATACATTTAATTTTTGATACACGTAATTTTTTCATACAGTGACCTTTTACACACCAAATTTTTACACACTGAATTTTGTTATAAACTGAATTTTTGTATACACTGAATTTTCATCTACCTAAATTTTTATACATTTAATTTTTAAACACTGAATTTTTTATACACTTAATTTTTTCATACAGTGAACTTTTACACACCGAATTTTTATACACTGAATTTTGTCATAAACTGAATTTTTATACACTGAATTTTTATACACTTATTTTTTGTATACACTGAATTTTCATGTACCTAAATTTTTATACATTTAATTTTTGATACACGTAATTTTTTCATACAGTGACCTTTTACACACCAAATTTTTATACACTGAATTTTGTTATAAACTGAATTTTTATACACTGAATTTTGTTATAAACTGAATTTTTATACACTTATTTTTTGTATACACCGAATTTTCATCTACCTAAATTTTTATACATTTAATTTTTGATACATGTCATTTTTTCATACAGTGACCTTTTACACACCAAATTTTTATACACTGAATTTTGTTATAAACTGAATTTTTATACACTGAATTTTGTTATAAACTGAATTTTTATACACTTATTTTTTGTATACACTGAATTTTCATCTACCTAAATTTTTATACATTTAATTTTTGATACACGTAATTTTTTCATACAGTGACCTTTTACACACCAAATTTTTACACACTGAATTTTGTTATAAACTGAATTTTTGTATACACTGAATTTTCATCTACCTAAATTTTTATACATTTAATTTTTAAACACTGAATTTTTTATACACTTAATTTTTTCATACAGTGAACTTTTACACACCAAATTTTTATACACTGAATTTTGTCATAAACTGAATTTTTATACACTGAATTTTTATACACTTATTTTTTGTATACACTGAATTTTCATGTACCTAAATTTTTATACATTTAATTTTTGATACACGTCATTTTTTCATACAGTGACCTTTTACACACCAAATTTTTATACACTGAATTTTGTTATAAACTGAATTTTTATACACTGAATTTTGTTATAAACTGAAATTTTATACACTTATTTTTTGTATACACTGAATTTTCATGTACGTACAATTTTATACATAATTTTCATACACTGAATTTTTAAACACTGAATTTTTTATACACTTAATTTTTCATACAGTGACCTTTTACACACCAAATTTTTTATACACTTAATTTTTTCATACAGTGACCTTTTACACACCAAATTTTTATACACTGAATTTTGTTATAAACTGAATTTTTATACACTGAATTTTGTTATAAACTGAATTTTTATACACTTATTTTTTGTATACACTGAATTTTCATCTACCTAAATTTTTATACATTTAATTTTTATACACTGAGTTTTGTTATAAACTGCATTTTTATACACTTAATTTTTTCAAAGATTTAAAGTGCATCAATTTGGATGGAAAAAAAATAAATAAAATTTTAATTGTGTGTATGACAACTGAAAGTATTTGATCAAAACTTTTAGATTTAAATTTTAATTGTGATACTTTTTTGTGATGATTTAATTGTATGATTTTAATCTGAAATATGGTTGTTTTATGATTTTATTTCATGATTTTAATTTAAATTATGATTGTTTTACGATGATTATATTTTATAATTCAAGATTGAAATATGATTGTTTCATAATGATTTGAATCTGAATTATGATTGTAATAATGATAATTTTATTTTGGTGTTTTAATCTGAATTATGATTGCTTTATGATGATTCTATTTTATTATTTTAATTTGAAAAATGATAGTTTTGTGATTTTAATGGTTTATGACTTAATTATATGATTTTAGTTTAAAATATGATTGTTTTATGATGATTTTTTATTTGAATTACGATTGTTTTATGACAATTTTATTTTATGATTTTAATTTGTAATATGATAGTTTCATGATGGTAATATTTAATAATTCAAAATTGAAATATGATGGTTTCATGATGATTTTAATTTGAATTATGATTGTAATAATGATCATTTTATTTTGGGATTTTAATCTGACACACCGAATTTTTATACACTGAATTTTGTCATAAACTGAATTTTTATACACTGAATTTTGTTATAAACTGAATTTTTATACACTTATTTTTTTGTATACACTGAATTTTCATCTACCTAAATTTTTATACATTTAATTTTTATACACTGAGTTTTGTTATAAACTGAATTTTTATACACTGAATTTTCATGTACCTAAATTTTTATACATTTAATTTTTAAACACTGAATTTTTGATACACTTAATTTTTTCATACAGTGAACTTTTACACACCAAATTTTTATACACTGAATTTTGTCATAAACTGAATTTTCAGACACTTCATTTTTTTGTACACTGAACTTTTATACACTGATTTTTTTATACATTGGATTTTTACACGCTGAATTTTCACACACTTAATTTTTTATACACTGAATATTTAAACACGCATTTTGCTAACAATTTTTTTTTCAACAAATTTTTGGCATAATTGATGTAAAGAAAAAAAAGGAGTTCACAAGATGGAAAGAATTGGGAGACATAAAGACTGCTAGTTGATGCAAATGAAGGTGTGTCACCTGCTCAGGTGTTCCTGAAAGAGCTGGAGCGCCAGCAGCTGCAGGACACTCTGCACAAGGACGTCATGGCCAAGATCCTCTTCCTGCAGCGCTGGTTCAAGGCCCGCCTGCAGAGGAAAGACTTCCTGGACATGAGACGAGCCTCCGTGCTCATCCAGGTAGAATCCACGTCCATTCAGGCCTGACCTGGCTCGTCAAATCCCACTCTGGGTGTTTGTGTCCCCCCCCCCAGCGATGTTGGCGCAGATACTGCCAGCAGGAGAGGAGGCGACGTGCGGCCACGCTCATCCAGGCCGTGTGGAGGGGCCACCGACACAGAGGGCTGCTGAGTCGCCAGACACGAGGGGCCACCAAGATCCAGGCGCTGGTCAGAGGACACTCGGCACGGAGGAGGTATCAAAACTACTATCACATTATAGCCACTTGGATCGCAACTGTCCAACATTAGTGCTCCGAAGCGCGTGTACTTGTGTGTGATATCATGTGTGATACAAGCGGCCCCGCAGCATGTTTACTTGTGTGTGATATCATGTACGATACAAGCAATCCCACAGTGTTTACTTGTGTGTGATATTATGTGCGATACAAGCGGTCCCGCAGTGTTTACTTGTGTGTGATAATTATGTGCGATACAAGCGGTCCCGCAGCGTGTTTACCTGTGTGTGATATCATGTGCGATACAAGCGGCCCCGCAGCGTGTTTACTTGTGTGTGATGTCATGTACGATACAAGCAATCCCACAGTGTTTACTTGTGTGTGATATCATGTGCGATACAAGCGGCCCCGCAGCGTGTTTACTTGTGTGTGATATCATGTGCGATACAAGCGGTCCCGCAGCGTGTTTACCTGTGTGTGATATCATGTGCGATACAAGCGGCCCCGCAGCGTGTTTACTTGTGTGTGATATCATGTACGATACAAGCAATCCCACAGTGTTTACTTGTGTGTGATATCATGTGCGATACAAGCGGCCCCGCAGCGTGTTTACTTGTGTGTGATATCATGTGCGATACAAGCGGTCCCGCAGCGTGTGTACTTGTGTGTGATATCATGTACGATACAAGCAATCCCACAGTGTTTACTTGTGTGTGATATCATGTGCGATACAAGCAACCCCGCAGCGTGTTTACTTGTGTGTGATATCATGTACGATACAAGCAATCCCACAGTGTTTACTTGTGTGTGATATCATGTGCGATACAAGCGGTCCCGCAGCGTGTTTACCTGTGTGTGATATCATGTGCGATACAAGCGGCCCTGCAGCGTGTTTACTTGTGTGTGATATCATGGGCGATACAAGCGGTCCTGCAGCGTTTTTACTTCTGTGCGATATCATGTACGATACAAGCAATCCCACAGTGTTTACTTGTGTGTGATATCATGTGCGATACAAGCGATCCCGCAGCGTGTTTACTTGTGTGTGATATCATGTGCGATACAAGCGGCCCCGCAGCGTGTTTACCTGTGTGTGATATCATGTGCGATACAAGCGGCCCCGCAGCGTGTTTACTTGTGTGTGATATCATGTGCGATACAAGCGGCCCCGCAGCGTGTTTACTTGTGTGTGATATCATGTACGATACAAGCAATCTATGTGCAATAGAAGCGGCCCCGCAGCGTGTTTACTTGTGTGTGATATCATGTACGATACAAGCAATCCCACAGTGTTTACTTGTGTGTGATATCATGTGCGATAGAAGCGGCCCCGCAGCGTGTGTAGTTGTGTGATATCATGTGCGATACAAGCGGCCCCGCAGCGTGTTTACTTGTGTGTGATATCATGTACGATACAAGCAATCCCACAGTGTTTACTTGTGTGTGATATCATGTGCGATACAAGCGGTCCCGCAGCGTTTTTACTTCTGTGTGATATCATGTACGATACAAGCAATCCCACAGTGTTTACTTGTGTGTGATATCATGTGCGATACAAGCGATCCCGCAGCGTGTTTACTTGTGTGTGATATCACGTGCGATACAAGCGGCCCCGCAGCGTGTTTACCTGTGTGTGATATCATGTGCGATACAAGCGGCCCCGCAGCGTGTTTACCTGTGTGTGATATCATGTTCGATACAAGCGACCCCGCAGCGTGTTTACTTGTGTGTGATATCATGTGCAATAGAAGCGGCCCCGCAGCGTGTTTACTTGTGTGTGATATCATGTACGATACAAGCAATCCCACAGTGTTTACTTGTGTGTGGTATCATGTGCGATACAAGCGGCCCCGCAGCGTGTTTACTTGTGTGTGATATCATGTGCAATAGAAGCGGCCCCGCAGCGTGTTTACTTGTGTGTGATATCATGTACGATACAAGCAATCCCACAGTGTTTACTTGTGTGTGGTATCATGTGCGATACAAGCGGCCCCGCAGCGTGTTTACTTGTGTGTGATATCATGTGCAATAGAAGCGGCCCCGCAGCGTGTTTACTTGTGTGTGATATCATGTACGATACAAGCAATCCCACAGTGTTTACTTGTGTGTGGTATCATGTGCGATACAAGCGGCCCCGCAGCGTGTTTACTTGTGTGTGATATCATGTGCGATACAAGCGGCCCTGCAGCGTGTTTACTTGTGTGTGATATCATGTACGATACAAGCAATCCCACAGTGTTTACTTGTGTGTGGTATCATGTGCGATACAAGCGGCCCTGCAGCGTGTTTACTTGTGTGTGATATCATGTGCAATAGAAGCGGCCCCGCAGCGTGTTTACTTGTGTGTGATATCATGTGCAATAGAAGCGGCCCCGCAGCGTGTTTACTTGTGTGTGATATCATGTACGATACAAGCAATCCCACAGTGTTTACTTGTGTGTGGTATCATGTGCGATACAAGCGGCCCCGCAGCGTGTTTACTTATGTGATATTGCCCCTTAAAAGATATGTTAAAAAAAAAAAATGCTTGCTTGAATCAAAGTGTGTACGGGCTTTGGTACCTGACAAAATCTATCTGTTAGCATGCTAACATTAGCATGCGAACTCTTTTAGCCAGCTATTGCCTCTTAAAAGAGGTATTATGATAAAAATGTGTGCTTAAATCAAAGTGTGTACGGGCTTTGGTGCTTGACAAAATCTATCTGTTAGCATGCTAACAGATAGCATGCGAACTCTTTTAGCCAGCTATTGCCCTTTAAAAGAGGTATTACATTAAAAATGCTTGCTTAAATCAAAGTGTGTACGGGCTTTGGTACTTGACAAAATCTATCTGTTAGCATGCTAACATTAGCATGCTAACTTTTTTAGCCAGCTTTTGCCCCTTAAAAGAGGTATTAAGAAAAAAATGCTTGCTTAAATCAAAGTGTGTACGGGCTTTGGTGCTTGACAAAATCTATCTGTTAGCATGCTAACATTAGCATGCTAACTTTTATAGCCAGCTTTTGCCCTTTTTAAAGAGGTAATTGAACCAAGTCTTACTTTGTTTTATATTCCAGATGCCACTCTATGCGTGAGGAGAAACGTAAAAAAGAGGAGGAGGAGGAGGAGGAGTCGAAGAGGAAGGCAGAAGAGGAGGAAAGGCGGCGGCGGGTTGAAGAGGAGGAAAGGAGGCGGCAGGAAGAAGAGGAAAGGAGGCGGAGAATGGAGGAAGAAGAGGAAAGAAGGAGAGCAGAGGAGGACAGGAGGAGGAGAGAAGAGGAGGAAGCAGCCAGGAAAGTGCTGGAAGCTCAGGCTGCGGAGAAGAAAGCAAAGGAGCCTCAAACGAGAGACGATCCAGACATAGAACTGATCACGGAGGAGATGCTGGACCACGACCTGCCAGGACAAGAACCAGGAGAGGACGACGGGGAGGCCACGTCAAGCTCCCACACAGAGGAGGAGGAGCAGGAGGAGGAATGGCGAGCACAAGATGGAGAGGAGGAGCTTCTCAGGTCTGGTGTGGAGACCAACGGTACTCTGGCTGAGGCTGGACCTCGGCTCAGCAAGGAGGAGGATTCTTCCCAGGCGGACCACAAGCCGACCAGGGCCCAGGGATCCAGAAGCCAGGAGAAGCGCGAGCAGAGGCGGCGGAGAGGTCTGGAGCACAACCAGAGAGAGACGGAGCGAGCCGCGTCTTCCTCCGCGCCCGCCGGCGACCACGTCTCCACGCCGGCCGAGCGAGCGGACAGCAAGGAGCTGGACCAGTACACCTTCGTGGCCTGGAAGGTGAAGGACGACAAAGGAGGGAGGAAGGAGGCCAAACTTCCCCCGCCCTCGTCCGCCGCCGTACGTCCCACCACGTTGTCGCTGCGAACCACCGACAGGAGCGCGGCGGCGGCGGACGGCGGCGCCGCCGGCCTGCAGCGCCGCCACGGGAAGGCGGACACGAGGAAGAAGGGCGGCGGGGAACATTCTCCTCCAGCTGACAGCAGAGAGCAGAGAAGGTCCACACAGCCTCTACAACACATACACATCTTATAAGTAGACGCAGCATTGGCTGCTGTGACGCGAGAAATTGGGCCGCCATCTTGAAGTGGTGATGAGGAGCCTAAACTGACAGTTGACAGCTAGAAAACAAAACAAAGTTAAAGTGATTGTCACACACACACACACACAAGGTGTGGCGAAATTATTCTCTGCATTTGACCCATCACCCTTGCTCACCCCCCCCGGGTGGTGAGGGGAGCAGTGGGCAGCAGCGGTGGCCGCGCCCAGGAATCATTTTTGGTGATTTAACCCCCAAAGATGGTGTTCAGCGTTTTCCTGCTCAAATGAGCGAACCGCTGAAAATAGGAATGAGGGATTACTTTTCACAAGTAACATTAACGTACTATTGGTTGTGTTTTGTGAAAAGAATATTAGCACAGAGTTGAGAAGGAGCAAACATCTTCAATAGTACTGAAATCCTAGCTGCTAGCAAACAAGAATTGCTTGTCAATTAAATTAATTAAGTATGATATAAATTAGAGATGTCCGATATCATCGGCCGATAAATGCTTTAAAGTGTAATATCGGAAATTATCGGTATCGGTGTCAAAAAGTAAAATGTATGACTTTTTAAAACGCTGCTGCGTACACGGACGTAGGGAGAAGTACAGAGCGCCAATACACCTTAAAGGCACGGCCCAGTCACATAATATGTACAACTTTTCACACACACAAGTGAATGCAAGGCATACTTGGTCAACAGCCATACAGGTCACAATGAGGGTGGCCGTATAAACAAGTTTAACACTGTTACAAATATGCGCCACACTGTGAACCCACACCAAACAAGAATGACAAACACATTTCGGGAGAACATCCGCACCGTAACACAACATAAACACAACAGAACAAATACCCAGAAACCCCTTGCAGCACTAACTCTTCCGGGACGCTACAATATACACCCCCACCTCAACCTCCTCATGCTCTCTCAGGGAGAGCATGTCCCAAATTCCCAGCTGCTGTTTTGAGGCATGTTAAAAACAAATAATGCACTTTGTGACTTCAATAATAAATATGGCAGTGCCATGTTGGCATTTTTTTTCCATAACTTGAGTTGATTAATTTTGGAAAACCTTGTTACATTGTTTAACGCATCCAGCGGGGCATCTCAACAAAATTAGGCATGATAATGTGTTCATTCGGTTGATATCGGAATCGGTAATTAAGAGTTGGACAATATCGGATATTGGCAAAAAAGCCATTATCGAACATCTCTAATATAAATATAAAATATAAGATTTAAGTGTAAATAAATTAACCT
>NC_084749.1:6395807-6420807 GCF_033978785.1 Entelurus aequoreus
ATCGCGGGCTTCCCCTTGACAAATTCCAAAAATTCCCAGAATTACAGGTTTTCCGGGCCATTTTTCAAACATCCGCCATTTCCACATTTTTCAACCGATTCAAACCATTCCACCTTCAACACATTCCACCATTCTGGAAATTGAAACCATCTTTTTTCCAAGTTCAGGATTTTCCAGAATTCCTGGTTTTCCAAAGAGCCCTATTTCCACCCTTTTTTCTGGCAACTACTCCTTCCACATTTTTCAATGCATTTCAACTGTTCCGCCGTCAAATCATTCCTCTTAATCAGGACAAAAGGTGAAGTTGTTTTTTTGAACTGGAAAAAATCCCGGTTTTCCCAAAACTCCAGGAATTCCGTAATACCATTTCTCAATTCAACATGGTACTACTTCAACATTTCTCCACCGATTCAAAAAATTCCAACACCAACCATTTCAACTCATTCAGACCATTCAAGTTTTTTTACCATTTTCAAAAAAAATTCAGCTTTTCCCGAAATTCCCACATTTGGGGGAAATTCCCATTGAAATCAATGTGACATTCTTCAAAGTTGCACAATTCCCACATTTTTCATCTGATTCAAACTGTTCCAACTTCAAAATATTCAGCCTGTTTGGGAATTGAGTGCTCTACTTCAACAATTCTAAAAAAAAATTCCAGGATTTCAGTTCAACTTCAGCATTGGAGCATTCACACGCAATTCCCTCAGGAATTGCCTCATCTAGTTTGATGTTATTATTATTATTATTAAAAAAAATATTATGATATTTAGCACATTTTGAAAGAGTGAAACCTTACTTTACGTCACTAAGGCTAATAGTAGCATGTCTATGGAAAATGCAATGTAAATTAGCATCAAGCTAGCACATATAGAAAGAGGGAAGCCTTACTTTGCGTCACTAATGCTAATAGTAGCATGTCTACGGTAAATGCAATGTAAAGTAGCATCAAGCTAGCACATATAGCAAGAGTGAAGCCTTACTTTACGTCACTAATGCTAATAGAATGTGCTACCTTGATGCTAATTTACATTTCATTTACCATAGACATGGAAAATCCAATGTAAATTAGCATCAAGCTAGCACATATAGAAAGAGGGAAGCCTTACTTCGCGTCACTTGTCGGCATTATTCTGTCTAATGCAGAAGAAAATGTTCACATTTCAACCACTTTCCTCGTGTTTGTGCCTCCTTTGCAGGTCAATGATTTCCGCTCCAGGGGGAAATCCTTATCAGCCACAGAGGCCATCTTTGTTACGGCCACCATGCAGTTCAGAGAGACCATCAAAGCCATGTATTCTTTCCCCGTAAGTCTCTTTTCCACCAAGAGTGTTTCCCCTTAATCCTCCTTAAAGGGCAACTGCACATTTTTCGTTCACAATCAGTATGAGAGACAAGAACACATGTCTTTTTTTATTTTTTATTTTAAAGATGATATAAAACGCTTGAAATATGCGACTAATGGTCACCATTGTAGCCTTCAAAGCCTCTAACGTTTTTTTATACACACTGCAAGTATATATATAATGTAGTAACAGACACATTCATAACAATATGTAATATGTACAATATACACACTGCAAGTATATATATAATGTAGTAACAGACACCTTCATAACAATATGTAATATGTACAATATACACACTGCAAGTATATATATAATGTAGTAACAGACACCTTCATAACAATATGTAATATGTACAATATACACACTGCAAGTATATATATCATGTAGTAACAGACACCTTCATTACAATATGTAATATGTACAATATACACACTGCAAGTATATATATAATGTAGTAACAGACACCTTCATAACAATATGTAATATGTACAATATACACACTGCAAGTATATATATAATGTAGTAACAGACACCTTCATAACAATATGTAATATGTACAATATACACACTGCAAGTATATATATAATGTAGTAACAGACACCTTCATAACAATATGTAATATGTACAATATATACCGTATTTTGGTCATTTTATTTAATTATTTCTTCCGTGCATTTATTTTAGTTCCTATAGCAACGCACTTCCGACTTCTGGCAACAAATGTGTGTTCCGACTTCTGGAAACAAACGCGAGTGTTTTTAAATCACGGCAGACTCGGTAACAAACAACAAAGATCGCAATTTTTTGGTCAACTTTACAACATTATATTTTTGAAGCTGAATATACGGAGGATGAACTGCTGCCAGCACGAAAGAAGGGTGAGACGTTAGAGCAGACGGAAGCTGAGAGGGTGAGGTGGAAGTGACTTTGTGGAACTTGAGGCCATGCTATTTCGACATAAATGGAGTGCTTACCCAAATAAACCGAGAAAAAAAACGTCCCCCGCAGTTTTTGAATACATTTTTAGAGGTAGGATTGTTTGCTCCCATTAGCTGCATTGATAGCCACCAAGAATGATACCATTTTTACATGTTAGAATGCAAAAAAAACTACTTTTGTCTCTCATAATGATTGTGAAGGATAAGCAAAATTCCCCCACAGTGCAGTTGTCCTCTAACTCCTTTCCTGCCGATACTAGAAGCCCACTATCGGCTACAAGGGTCTGATGACAGGCTACCAGAACAAAGTCATCCATCTGGCCGGAGACAAACAAAAAGGAGAAGTCCAACTTGTGGTCAACCTCTTCCAGTCCGTGTTGGACGGTTTCATTCGAGGGGAGATGAAGAAGCAGGAGGCAGAACCTGCCAAGGTGAGAAGTCCACACCTGATATCAGTCCGATAGCACCCAACAAAACAAGTATCAGACTTGTAAAGTCACTGATATCATGTGCGATACATGCAGTCCTGCAGCGTGTTTACTTGTATGTGATATCATGTGCGATACAAGCGGTCCTGCACCGTGTTTACTTGTGTGATACAAGCAGTCCTACAGCATATTTACTTGTGTGATATCATGTGCGATACAAGGGGTCCTGCCGCATGTTTACTTTTGTGTGATATGTGCGATACAAGCGGTCCCGCAGCGTGTTTACTTACGTGTGATATCATGTGCGATGCAAGCGGTCCTGCACCGTGTTTACTTGTGTGTGCTATATGTGATACAAGCAGTCCTGCAGCATTTTTACTTGTGTGATATCATGTGCGATACAAGTGGTCCTGCAGCATGTTTACTTGTGTGTGATATCATGTGCGATACAAATGGTACCACAGTTTTACTTGTGTGTGATATAAAGTGCGATTCGAGCAGTCCCGCAGTTTGTTTAGTTTTGTGTGATATCATGAGCGATACAAGCAGTCCTGCAGCATGTTTACTTGTGTGACATCCTGTGTGATATCTTGTGTGATATCATGTGCGATACAAGCAGTCCTGCAGCATGTTTACTTGTGTGACATCTTGTGTGATATCATGTGCGATACAAGCGGTCCCGCAGTTTGTTTACTTGTGTGTGATATCATGTGCGATGCAAGCGGTACCTCAGTTTGTTTACGTGTGTGTGATATCATGTGCGATACAAGCAGTCCTGCAGCGTGTTTTTGTTGTGTGTGATATCATGTGTGATACAAGCGGTCCTGCAGCGTGTTTACTTTGTGTGATATCATGTGCGATACAAGCAGTCCTGCAGCGTGTGTATTTGTGTGTGATATCAAGTGCGATTCGAGCAGTCCCACAGTTTGTTTACTTGTGTGTGATATCATGTGCGATACAAGCAGTCTTGCACTGTGTTTACTTGTGTGTGATATCATGTGCGATACAAGCAGTCCTGCACTGTGTTTACTTGTGTGTGATATCATGTGCGATACAAGCGGTCCTGCACCGTGTTTACTTGTGTGTGCTATGTGTGATACAAGTAGTCCTGCAGCATTTTTACGTGTGTGATATAATGTGCGATACAAGTGGTCCTGCAGCATGTTTACTTGTGTGTGATATCGTGTGCGATACAAGCGGTACCGCAGTTTGTTTACTTGTGTGTGATATAAAGCGCGATTCGAGCGGTCCCGCAGTTTGTTTACTTTTGTCTGATATCATGAGCGATACAAGCAGTCCTGCAGCATGTTTACTTGTGTGATATCATGTGCGATACAAGCGGTCCCGCAGTTTGTTTACTTGTGTGTGATATCATGTGCGATACAACTGTACCTCAGTTTGTTTACTTGTGTGTGATATCATTTGCGATACAAGCAGTCCTGCAGCGTGTTTTTGTTGTGTGTGATACGAGCGGCCCTATAGTGTGTTTACTTTGTGTGATATCATGTGGGATACAAGCAGTCCTGCAGCGTGTGTATTTGTGTGTGATATCAAGTGCGATTCGAGCAGTCCCGCAGTTTGTTTACTTGTGTGTGATCCATCCATCCATTTTCTACCGCTTGTCCCTTTTGGGGTCGCGGGGGGGTGCTGGAGCCTATCTCAGCTACATTCGGGCGGAAGGCGGGGTACACCCTGGACAAGTCACCACTTTATCACAGGCCACTTGTGTGTGATATCATGTGCAATACAAGCGGTACCTCAGTTTGTTTACTTGTGTGTGATATCATGTGCAATACAAGCGGTACCTCAGTTTGTTTACTTGTGTGTGATATCATGTCCGATACAGGCAGTCCTGCAGCGTGTTTACCTGTGTGTGATATCATGTGCGATACAAGCAGTACTGCAGCATTTTTACTTGTGTGATATCATTTGCGATACAAATGGTCCTGCAGCAGGTTTACTTGTGTGTAATATCATGTGCGATACAAGCAGTCCTGCAGCGTGTGCACTTGTGTGTGATATCAAGTGCGATTCGAGCAGTCCCGCAGTGTGTTTACTTATGTGTGATATTATGTGTGATACAAGCCATCCTGCAGCGTGTTTACTTCTGTGATATCATGTGCGATACAAGCAGTCCTGCAGCGTGTGTACTTATGTGTGATATCATGTGCGATACAAGCAGTCCTGCAGTGTGTTTACTTATGTGTGATATTATGTGTGATACAAGCCGCCCTGCAGCGTGTTTACTTCTGTGATATCATGTGCGATACAAGCAGTCCTGCAGCGTGTGTACTTGTGTGTGATATCATGTGAGATACAAGCAGTCCTGCAGCGTGTGTACTTGTGTGTGATATCAAGTGCGATTCGAGCGGTCCTGCAGTTTGTTTACTTGTGTGTGATATTGTGTGTGATACAAGCAGTCCTGCAGCGTGTTTACTTGTGTGATATCATGTGCGATACAAGCAGTCCTGCAGCGTGTGTGTGATATCAAGTGCGATTCGAGCGGTCCTGCAGTTTGTTTACTTGTGTGATATAATGTGCGATACAAGCAGCCCTGCAGCGTTTGTGATATCAAGTGCGATTCGAGCGGTCCCGCAGTTTGTTTACTTGTGTGTGATATCATGTGTGATACGAGCGGTCCTGCAGTGTGATTACTTTGTGTGATATATAAAAAAGGTGTACTCCTATCAACTAACACATTTAATGTACCTGCAGATTGGATGAAGGTGTTTTATGTACTTTAGGTTTTACTTCTGGATCAGACAAGTTTCTGACTTTACAATCACCACAAAAAAGATTTATTTCACTGCAAAAATGAGGCGTAATGAACCCGTGTATTACTTGGAATGCATGTGCAAATGAAGAAATACATTCTAATTATTTACCTCAGAGAGTTACAATTGAATAACTATGTTCACAAAAAATAATGTGTCTGATTCTACACAACGTTTTTGTTTCGCTTCATGAATAATAAATGACATTATTAAAAAAAGTCAGCTTTCCCCAGCCATGATGTGCGTCATTGCGTGGTTTAGCCACTTGGGGGCGCTGTTGGCTCGCATGACCTTGCTGCCTGTAATGTTAGATTCGTAGAAGAGAGCTTGTTCCCAGCAGGAAGACGCTGTCACGTGACACTGCTTCCTCTCCCGCCTCCAGAAGAAACACTCATTGTTTTGATGAAGAAGAACAAAGATGGCGACATCGTCACAAGAGTCGTCAAACATCTGCTTTTACCGGACCAATGTAGAACGTTTAAAACGCCGTGAGAAATGAAGTTAACACCTGGTGGCTCTCTGCTTGTTTTCCAGCCCGCTAAAGCCCGGAAGAAGCGACGGAAAAAAGACAAAAGTGTAAGTTTGTCATCTTTGTAATCTTTTACTGGCAGAAGCTTGAACTCATACGCTACCAATTCATGGGAATCGATACCGGTACCGAGTTTTGTTATTTTTGTGTGTGTTAATAAATATTGTTTTTGATTTTTTTTTTTTTTAATTTTTTTATAGTAACATACAACATTGAGCTAGTTTTGATAACTTCTGTAGTTTTTATATCCTGTTAATTATCACATTTCCCAATCTCATGTGCAAGTATGACATTAAGAGACGTTAGTTGGTGTTTATGGTGTTTTTTTTTTGTTTTTGTCATGCCCTAAAAAGTGTTAATACTGTAAGTATTGTATTTATTACGCACCACCTTAGTTGTAGTTTTCTTTAACGCATTTTGGATGTGTTGAAACCACATACTCATTGATAACAGTAAATATTCTACTCATTAATAACGGTAAACCGCGTACTCATTAATAACGTAAAATTGTGTACTTGTTAATAACGGTAAACCGTGTACTCATTAATAACGGTAAATCGTGTATTCATTAATAACGGTAAACCATGTACTCAGTAATAACGGTAAATCGCATACTCATTAATAACGTAAAATTGTGTACTCACTAATAAAGGTAAATTGTGTACTTATTAATAACGGTAAATCGCATAATTAATCATGTAAAATCGTGTACTCATTAATAACGGTAAACGGTGTACTCAGTAATAACGATAAATGGCATACTCATTAATAATGGTATATCGCATAGTCATTAATAACGGTAAACCATGTACTCAGTAATGATGTTAAACCGTGTACTCATTAATAACGGTAAACTGTGTACTCAGTAATAACGGTAACCCATGTACTCAGTAATAATGTTAAACCGTGGCCTCAGTAATAACGGTAAATGGCATACTCATTAATAATGGTAAATCGCATAGTCATTAATAACGGTAAACCATGTACTCAGTAAAAATGTTAAACCGTGTACTCATTAATAACGGTAAACTGTGTACTCAGTAATAATGGTAACCCATGTACTCATTAATAACGGTAAACCGTGTACTCAGTAATAACGGTAAACCACGTACTCATTAATAACGGTAAACCGCATACTCATTAACAACGGTAAATCGCATACTCATTAATAACGGTAAACCGTCTACTCATTAAAAACGGTAAACTGCGTAGTCATTAATAACAGTAAAACGCGTACTTATTAATGACGGTAAACTGCATACTCATTAATAACGGAAAATTGTGTACTCATTAGTAACGGTAAATTGTGTACTTATTAATAACAGTAAACCGCATATTCATTAATAATGTAAAATTGTGTACTGAATAACGGTAAATGGCATACTCATTAATAATGGTAAATCGCATAGCCATTAATAATGGTAAACCAGGTACTCAGTAATAACGGTAAATGGCATACTCATTAATAATGGTAAATGGCATACTCATTAAAAATGGTAAATCGCATAGTCATTAATAACGGTAAATCGCCTACTCATTAAAAACGGTAAATCGCGTACTTATTAATGACGGTAAACTGCATACTCATTAATAATGTAAAATTGTGTACCGGTACTCATTAATAACGATAAATCGTGTACTCATTAAAAAGGTAAACTGTGTACTTATTAAAAACGGTAAACTGTGTAGTCATTAATAACAGTAAATCACATACTTATTAATGACGGTAAAGTGCATATTCATTAATAACGTAAAACCGTGTACTCATTAATAACGGTAACCTGCGTACTCATTAATGATGTAAAATGGTGTACTCATTAGTAATGGTACATTGCACACTCATTAATAGCGGTAATGGTGTACTCATTAATAACGGTAAATGGTGTACTCATTAATAATGGTAAATGGTGTACTCATTAATAACGGTAAACCGCATACTCATTGTTTATTATCACATTTCCGAGTCTCATGTGCAAGTATGACATTAAGAGCCGTTAGTTGGTGTTTACGGTGTGTTTTTTTGTTTTTGTCGTGCGCTAAAAAGTGTTAATACTGTAAGTATTGTATTTATTACGCATCACCTTAGTTGTAGTTTTCTTTAACACATATGGAAGTGTTGAAATCGCCATGTAAAATTGCTAATGCTAATCAGTAGCATGTCAATAGCAAAGTCAATGTATTTTGGCATCAATCTAGCACATTTTTTGGAAAAGGGGAGCTTTACTTAGAGCATGTTTGTTTAGTTTTTTTGTGCTGTGTCGGCGCAATACAAGTACCTAACATGGCACCGTTGGATTTTACGTGAGGAACGGCGGGATTTGGTCAATGTCAAAAAAGTACCGGATTCGGTACCCATCCCCGGTCATAAAATACATTTCCATAGAGTTTTTGTGTCTGCCCCGTTAGATGGAGAGTCCCTTGGACCACGTTTTCGTCAATTACCAGGTGAACATCATGCAGTCATGTGACCAGTGCACGTCCTACATCTGGGGGATGGAGAAGGCCTACATGTGCAGCTGTAAGTCTCCACTTCACCCACTGCATCTGGACACCTCCTAAAAGCCAACCTCTTGCAGATTGTAAAATGGTGTGCCACAAAAAGTGCCTGGGCAAAATAGTCACCGACTGCTCCACCTTCTGCGTAAAAAAGGTCAGCTTTGTTTTGTTGTTTCGTTAAAAAAAAAAAAAAACCTTGTTTTTGAGCCAATGTGGTCACCCGGCAGAGCGAGGAGGAGTCCGGCGGGCAGCACTTTGGTGTGCGTGTGAGTCACCTGGTCAGCGAGAAGAACCCGGTGCCCATGGTCCTGGAGATGATGTTGGAGCACGTGGAGATGCAGGGACTCTACACCGAGGGCATCTACCGCAAGTCCGGCTCCGCCAATCGCATGAAAGAGCTGCACCAACGACTGGAGAACGGTAAATTGTGTACTCATTAACGGTAAATTGTGTACTCATTAACGGTAAATTGTGTACTCATTATTGGTGTAAAATTGTGTACTCTTTAATAACGGTAAATTGTGTACTCATTATTAGTGTAAAATTGCGTACTCTTTAATAACGTTAAATTGTGTACTCATTAATAACGGTAAATTGTGTACTCATTAATAACGGTAAATTGTGTACTCATTAACGGTAAATTGTGTACTCATTATTAACGTAAAATTGTGTACTCTTTAATAACGGTAAATTGTGTACTCAATAACGTAAAATTCTGTACTCATTAATAACGTCAAATCATGTACTCATTAATAACGGTAAATCGTGTTCTCATCAATAACAGTAAATTGTGCACTCATTATTAACGGTAAATTGTGTACTCATTAATAATGGTAAATTGTGTACTCATGAAAAACAGTAAACTGTGTACTCATTAATAACGGTAAACCGCGTACTCATTAACGTAAAATTGGGTACTCGTTAATGATGGTAAATCGTGTACTCATTAATAATGTAAAATTGTGCACTATTATTAACGGTAAATTGTGTACTCATCAACGGTAAATTGTGTACTCTTTAATAACGGTAAATTGTGTACTCTTTAATAACGGTAAATTGTGTACTCCTTATTAGTGTAAAATTGTGTACTCTTTAATAACGGTAAATTGTGTACTCCTTATTAGTGTAAAATTGTGTACTCTTTAATAACGTTAAATTGTGTACTCATTAATAACGGTAAATTATGTACTCATTAATAACGGTAAATTGTGTACTCATTATTAACGTAAAATTGTGTACTCATTATTAACGTAAAATTGTGTACTCATTAATAACGTCAAATTGTGTACTCATTAATAACGTCAAATCATGTACTCATTAATAACGGTAAATCGTGTTCTCATCAATAACAGTAAATTGTGCACTCATTAACTGTAAATTGTGTACTCATTAATAATGGTAAATTGTGTACTCATGAAAAACAGTAAACTGTGTACTCATTAATAACGTTAAACCTCGTACTCATTAAATTAACGTAATATTGGGTACTCGTTAATGATGGTAAATCGTGTACTCATTAATAATGTAAAATTGTGCACTATTATTAACGGTAATAATAGTGCACAGCGACCCCGTACTCATTAATTACGTAAAATCGTGTACCTCTTAACGTTAAATCGTGTACTCATTAATAACAGTAAATTGTGTACTCATGAAAAAGGGTAAACTGCTCTCCAGTTGTTATGTCTTATTTTATTATCACATTTCTGAGTCTCAATTGCAGTTGCAAGTCCAAGACATTAGAGGGCAGTAGTGTAGAGTTTATGGTATGTTGGCCAGTCACTTCCGTCTTGGCTGTGTAGTCTTTTGTTGCGCCACAAAAAGTGTTAATACTGTAAGTATTGCACTTATCACGCACTGGATGTTTGATTGTAACGTGCATCTTTGTTGTAGTTTTCATTAACAAAATCGGAGGTGTTGAAATGGCAACATCAATGTATATTAGCATCATGCTAGCGCCTTTTTGGGAAAAGTGGAGCCTTGCTTAACTTCTTGAGCCAATTTCTTTAGTTGGCGTTGAATATGGCAACATTTCCTGGAGGTAGTTTGGCCGAGTCCGCTCTCAGTGCTGCTGGAGTGATCGCCAAGTGCAAAGAGGGATTCAACAATAGCAACAAAAAAATACTGTGTTGCTGTTTACTGCACATACTTAAAAGGCGACACTAGATGCAATGTTTCCCATAAACTGCCAAGATACCTGTGGCGGTGGGGGCGTGGCTATGGGCGTGGTCACCATGACATCATCAATTAATTTGCATAATTTACTACAATGATATGATTTTATCTAAAAAGGCTCAAAAAATGTATACTTACTAATTGATAATAACAGTTTTGTTTTAAACGTCCATCCATCCATTTTACAATATAATTACAACCCTTTATGTACATATTTATATACAGATTTGAACAATAAGTTATTCACTGAAATATATTTATTAATTGTGGTTCTTACAAAAAATATATCTTATAAAATATAAAAGCTAAAATGTCTCTTAAAGCTCTGCCCCTTGAATTAGTGCATACTAAATAATTTAACTTTAGTCTACTACTACAACCATATTATTTACCAGCAACATAAAGTGAAACAGAGGCACAAAAAAATATATATATATTTTTTTCCATTTTTTTTATTTGTGGCGGACGTAATTCTTTTGTGGCGGGCCGCCACAAATAAATGAATGTGTGGGAAACACTGAGATGGCAGTAAAAGCACACACTCAGAGCGCACTGTCAAATGACTGCACTGTTTTAATTCATTATAACTAATAGTAATAATTACTTACAATTATAGAAAGAAACAAAACCAGAGGCCTGCTAAATGTCCACAAGTTGCAGTTTATTTTACGCTTAAAGTGTATGTCCGTCTCAAACATTCACGCAAGTTAAGAATATTTGTGAACTGTTGATTATCGCACTAACTTTGTTGAGAGATTATCATCACACCTCAACATCTCTAACATGTAAATGCAGCTTCTTTGCTAGAAGAATGAGGAACAAAAAAAATATGATTAGAACAAATACGTAAAAAATGAGGAGGCCCGTGTGTTGCTAAATGTTTACATACTACATTACCCATAAGGCTTAGCGGTGTAGAAAGGAACCGATTATAGGAGTTGCTATATTGTTCTAATATAGTTGACAAGCAACATGGCGCATTCCTGGATGGTTATGTTGACTTGTGTTTGTTTAGACCCCCACCTGGTGTGCCTTGAAGATTACCCCATCCACACGGTGACGGGCCTGGTGAAACAATGGCTGAGGGAGCTGCCAGACCCTCTCATGACCTTCATACATTACAACGACTTCCTGCACGCAGTAGGTAAGGAGGAGCGTGGCCACCAGGGGGCAGTAGTCATCACTGCCATGGGGAAAGAGGTGTCCATTCATACATCGGGGGTGTCCAAACTTTTTCTCCCTGGGGCCGCATTGGGCTAAAAAAAATTGGTCGAGGGCCATACATGTAGGTGTACATATTTTATTACTATAATGGATATGTAATTAGATATTAAGGGTATGTGAAAGTTGGACTCCTACATTGTTTACTTCCCTGACAACCTCCTTTAAAGTTTTGTAATCAATCCGAAATATCAAGCAGCTAAAATGCAAACATGGGTAAGTGTGGAGATAGTGTTTGGCATTTTTCCCATCATGCATTGTAATGGGTTTAAATGGGTGTAATTCAGAATTTAAAAAAAATTATATCCACAAATTGTGTTACATTATGTGGAGCCATTACCTCCCTACTTGACTCTCAGCATCAAGGGTTGGAATTGGGTGTTAAATCACCCAAAAAAAAAAGATCCCCGGGCGCGGCCATCGCTGTTGCTCACTGCTCCCTTCACCTCCCAGGGGGTGAGTCAAATGCAGGGAATAATTTCGCCACACCTAGAGTGTGTGTGTGACAATCATTGGTACTTTAACTTGTAACTTTTATGTCTGACCATGTCTGTTGGCATTTTTGTGTAGTATAATCTTATATATATATATGTGTATATGTGTGTATATATACAGTATATGTGTATATGTGTATATATATATATGTACACTACCGTTCAAAAGTTTGGGGTCACATTGAAATGTCCTTATTTTTTAAGGAAAAGCACTGTACTTTTCATATATATATATATATATATATATATATATATATATATATATATATATATATATATATATATATATATATATATATATATATATATATAATATAAATATATAAATATATATATATATTTGTATATATATATATACATATACATATATATATATATTTTAGGGCTGCAACAACTAATCAATTTAATCGATTTAAATCGATTATTAAAATAGTTGCCGATTAATTTAGTCATCCTTTTCGTTAGATCTATGCTATGCGCATGTGCAGAGTTTTTTTTTTTTTTTTTTTAATAAAAATTTTTAATTTTATTTTTTAATTTTTTAAAAATAAACCTTTATTTATAAACTGCAACATTTACAAACAGCTGAGAAACAATAATCAAAATAAGTATGGTGCCAGTATGCTGTTTTTTTTCCAATAAAATACTGGATAGGACAGAAATGTAGTTTGTCTCTTTTATCCGATTATTAATCGAGTAATTGGTGTAATAATCGACAGATTAATCGATTATCAAATTAATCGTTAGTTGCAGTTGTATATATATATATATATACATACATATACATATATATATATATATGTGTGTGTGTATATATATATATATTTATTTATTTTCCTTGCGCACTAATTGACTGAAGAAGTGCGCACTTGCCGCGTGCTCGCCCCACTGCGGCGTGATGATGTCACGTTATTGATGGAAAGATGCATTTTTAGACGATATGAAAAAGGCTCCAGCGACCCCGAAAGGGACAAGCGGTAGAAAATGGACGGATGGATGATTTGCCTGAGCGACCAGGAGACCCAGAGAGTAACAAGCGGTAGAAAAGGGATTAGAAAGGACAGATTTTTTTTTTTAAATAAATAAAATAATTTATTTAATTTTTTTTTTTTAATTAACTTGAGACTTCCTGCAGTTTAGGGACCCCTGGTTAAAGTGGTCATGGACCTGAATTACTCATTTTGTCCACAAGATGGTGACAAAACAGCAGCATATAAATTGACTTTTAAAAATGAATTGATTCCTTATTAAACCCCTGTTGTCTCGCGGGCCGTAGTTTGGACTCCCTGCTGTGCACGTATATAAGACATGTGTGATGGTTTGTCTTCAGAGCTGCCAGATAAGCAGGAGCAGCTGTATGCCATCTACAAATTGCTGGAGGAGCTCCCCACAGCCAACTTCAACACGCTGGAGAGGCTCATCTTCCACCTCGTCAGGTCCTACTTCCACTCACACCCCCACCAGTGGGCAGTGGGCAGGCGTGTGAGTGGAAAGTAACCTTCAGTGTGTGGTGCATGTGTGCAGGGTGTGTAAAGAGGAGGCTCACAACCGCATGTCCCCCAACTCCTTGGCCATCGTCTTTGCTCCCTGCGTGCTGCGATGTCCAGATGGTGCTGACCCGCTGCTCAGCATGAAGGACGTCGCCAAGACCACCACGTAGGACACACACACACACACACCCTTATCATTGCAAAAAATAACACTGTCATACCTTTGTGCTGATTGGTGCCATCAAAATGTACGTTTGTGCCGTTATGGGTTTGAAGTTATTCTAAAATATATTTTCTGACGAGTGATGTCATCCAGACCCCCCACCTTGTCACCGTCTCCCCACCTTGTCACCGCCTCCCCACCTTGTCAACTTGTCCCCACCTTGTCACCTTGTCCCCACCTTTTCACCGTCTCCCCACCTTGTCACCTTGTCCCCATCTTGTCACCGTCTCCCCACCTTGTCCCCACCTTGTCACCGTCTCCCCACCTTGTCACCGCCTCCCCACCTTGTCAACTTGTCCCCACCTTGTCAACTTGTCCCCACCTTGTCACCTTGTCCCCACCTTTTCACCGTCTCCCCACCTTGTCCCCATCTTGTCACCGTCTCCCCACCTTGTCCCCACCTTGTCACAGTCTCCCCACCTTGTCACCTTGTCCTCACCTTGTCACCGTCTCCCCACCTTGTCACCTTGTCACAGTCTCCCCACCTTGTCACCTTGTCCCCATCTTGTCACCATCTCCCCACCTTGTCACCTTGTCACCGTCTTGTCACTTTGTCCCCACCTTGTCACCTTGTCCCCACCTTGTCACAGTCTCCCCACCTTGTCACCTTGTCCTCACCTTGTCACCGTCTCGTCACCTCGTCCCCACCTTGTCACAGTCTCCCCACCTTGTCCCCACCTCGTCCTCACCTTGTCACCGTGTCCTCACCTTGTCCCCATCTTGTCACAGTCTCCCCACCTTGTCACCTTGTCCCCATCTTGTCACCGTCTTTTCACCTTGTCCCCACCTTGTCACAGTCTCCCCACCTTGTCACCTTGTCCCCATCTTGTCACCGTCTCCCCACCTTGTCACCTTGTCCCCACCTTGTCACTGTCTCCCCGCCTTGTCACCGTCTCCCCCAATCTTCTTCCATTTGTTGGTGCTGCAAATATTTTGACTTATTATTGTAGTTTTTATGATAACGTTTTATAATTTTCTATTATTAACTATTAAAGTGTTTATGTTAACATTATAGTTTGTTTTTAATGTTCCGCCTGCCGCCCGATTGTAGCTGAGATAGGCTCCAGCGACCCCGACGGGAATAAGCAGTAGAAAATGGATGGATAATTGTGTTATTAACCTTTTTTTTACTTTTTATAATTTTGTTATCAACTATTATAGTTTTTATGTTAACACTACAGTTTATTACTGTTTTATAATGTTGTTATTAACTATTCTAGTTATGTTATTAACTACTATAGTTGTTATGTTAACTATTTTAGTTATGTTATTAACTATTATAGTTGTGTTATTAGCTATTATAGTTATGTTATTAAAGTGTTAATATTCATAAGATAAAAAGCATAATAGTTTGACAAAAACATTTTTGCAGCACAAACAAATGGTGGTGTTATTTATTATTATTATTACTTGTATGGGGTGGAAGGGGGTGAGGGGTGACACCACACAGGTGACATCACCCAGGTGACACACCTGCACCTGATCTGTGTCTCAGGTGCGTGGAGATGCTGATCAGCGAGCAGATCAGACGCTACAATGAGAAGATGGAGGAGATCGAGCAGCTGGAGTTTGCCGAGGCTCTGGCTGTGAACCAGCTCAAACTCAAGAGGAAGAACACGGTGAGTAACCAAGTGCTGTTGTGCAGACCCTGCTTGGATTGAGGACCCCAAGAAGACCAGCTGCTGAGTTCTGCTTAATGAGCTTCCTTGTCTCTCCTTAGCACTGCTGGCATTTACCTCTCAGGTTCTCAGCTCCTTACAAAGGAGTGGTGGTATGTATCCAGTAGAGTGCGGTGTGCATGAAGTCAAGACTACTAGATGTTGGTGACTAACTGCTAGTGGCATGTGTGGACCACAGTAGCATGGGTCTGCCAGTCCTGGTGTAGCATGTTTCTGCTGGTGTGGACCACAGTAGCATGTCTGCCAGTCCTGGTGTAGCATGTTTCTGCTGGTGTGGACCACAGTAGCATGTTTCTGCCAGTCCTGGTGTAGCATGTTTCTGCTGGTGTGGAGCACAGTAGCATGTGTCTTCCAGTCCTGGTGTAGCATGGTGTGCTCCTCTTCACAGTGTTAGTAAGCAAGTGGAAGCCTCTTATGTCCACCCACTCATCAGGCCAAAGGAGTCACTTCTAGAAAGAAAAGAAGGTCCGTTTAAGTTGGGCTTTTTCTAACTAAGCAGCGACATACCAGCCGTCCACTTCCACAGCATGAACACTTGCACCCACAGACGTCTGTCATCCAGTAGTTGTTCCATTCATCCACTCATCACATTAAACACACTTTATATGCCAACTTAGGGAACATAGTTGAAATAAACAATCATTTTTGTACTGACCATAACCTCTATTACCTTCTATTTGCTTAAGTTGACCATAGTTTATCTTTTTTAACTTCTATGTTCCTTTTTACCTTTTTTACCTTCTATTTAACTTCTTTTACCTTTTACTTTAAAAAAAATTTACATACCTTTTTTACCTTCTATTTAACTTATTTTACCTTCTATTTACCTTATTTGACTATCTTTTACCTTGGTTTATCTTTTTACCTTCTATAGTCCTTCTTTTACCTTTTAATAACCTTATTTACCTTCTATTTACCTAATTTGACCGTCTTTTACTTTGTTTTACCTTCTATATTCCTTTTTTACATTTTATTCACCTTTTACCTTATTTTACCTTCTTTTGACCTTTTATTTACCTTATTTTACATTTCATCTACCTTTTTTAATCTTATTTCACATTTCATATTCATTATTTGACCTTGTATTTACCTTCTTTGACCGTCTTTTACCTTGGTTTATCTTTTTTACCTTCTATATTCCTTTTTTACCTTTTACTTACCTTTTTTACCTTCTATTTAACTTATTTTACCTTTTACTTACTTTTTTTTACCTTCTATGTAACTTATTTGACCTTTTACCTAACCTTTTTTACCTTCTATTTAACTTATTTTACCTTCTATTTACCTTATTTGACTGTCTTTTACCTTGGTTTATCTTTTTACCTTCTATAGTCCTTCTTTTACCTTTTAATAACCTTGTTTACCTTCTATTTACCTTAGTTGACCGTCTTTTACTTTGTTTTACCTTCTATATATTTTTTTTTTTACATTTTATTCACCTTTTACCTTCTATTTACCTTCTTTTGACCTTTTATTTACCTTATTTTACCTTTTATCTACCTTTTTTAATCTTATTTTACATTTCATATTCATTATTTTACCTTCTCTGACCGTCTTTGACCTTGTTTTGTTTTTTTAAACTTCTATATTCCTTTTTACCTTTTTTACCTTCTATTTAATTTATTTTACCTTTTACTTACCTTTTTACCTTCTATGTAACTTATTTTACCTTTACTTACCTTTTTTACCTTCTATGTAACTTATTTTACCTTTTACCTAAACTTTGTTACCTTCTATTTACCTTATTTGACTGTCGTTTACCTTGGTTTATCTTTTTACCTTCTATAGTCCTTTTACCTTTTAATAACCTTGTTTACCTTCTATTTACCTTATTTGATCGTCTTTTACTTTATTTTACCTTCTATATTCCTTTTTTACATTTTATTCACCTTTTACCTTCTTTTGACCTTTCATTGACTTTATTTAACCTTTTATGTACCTTTTTTAATCTTATTTTACTTTTCATATTCATTATTTTACCTTCTATTTACCTTTGACCGTCTTTTACCTTGGTTGATCTTTTTTTACCTTCTATATTCTTTCTTTTACATTGTATTTACCTTTAATTAACTTACTTTACCTTTCATCTTTATTATTTTACCTTTTATTTACATAATCTTACCTTCTATTTACCTATTTTTTACAATTAATTCATCTTTTTTTACCTTTATATACTTATTTTACCTTTTATTTACACTTTCACCTTTTATTTACAAATTTAAAGTGCTTTATGAACAAAGTTGGTATGGTATCTTTTACCTCCTATTGACCTAGTTTACCTTCTGTTTACCTTATACCTTAATGTACCTTTTTTTTTAACCTTCTTTTACTTTTTTCCCACCTTCCATTACCTTCTTTTACCTTCTATTTGACTTTATCTTCTTCAGTAAGGTCTGGATTTGACAAATGTGTATTAGTAACATTTAAACTAATAATTTAAGCAAAACAGAATACAAATCAAAGCTTTTTTTCTAATTGATTAATGGTTCCCGTGGGTGAGCCACTGACTGCAGAGTGAGCTTCAAAATAAAAGCACGGCAGAATTAACCACATCAACTAATAAAGTGCACACATGTACGGATCACTTTTAGCTTGTTAGTCAGCAGAAAAGACATTTGCATGTACAGACATTGTAATCAAAACATACTATTAGCAGATAAGACAATGAAATATAATGTGAAAGTACAAGAATATAAATAAAAAAATAAAGCAAATGGAGGAAAAATATGGCAACAAACAAAAATCCTGTATTTCGATGCGGACACATTTATTACTGGACACTTTCTACTCCACTTCTGCCTTAGTATTATGCAAGTCTAATTATTTTCCACTGCAATACTGTTGAGTGATTCTGGCAGGAGTCAGCTGGTGTCGACATAAGCGGGTTCCACTGCTCTCTTTTAGGGTGAACATCAGGTCTTTCAAGCATTCTTTTCCCCAAATTGTGCAGGTCTCTTCAAGCAGTTCCCCCACTAACACCTCATCAGCATGTTTACACATTTTGACGTACAATGGAGTGTCTTTTTTTAAGACAATCGCACGTTTTGAAAACATTGGAAATAGTCCGTCCCCGGGTCAAACTCCGCCCGTATGCACTTGTTTTTAACTGGAGTCTGTACTTATTGATAGTTCTGGTGTGTACCCACTTTAGTTGCTTCCACTCCGTCACACTAAAATCATTGATGGTTCTATGGTTATCGTCACACTTCAAAAAACAAAAACAGAAAAAGGGTGCTGGGCAGTGCGAAGATGAGCCGATGGGCGTATAACTGCCTCATGTTGCTTTGCCAGATACACGAGAAGGTCACCTCGGACCACCTCAAGGCCGTCCCTGAGAACGAGCCTCTGGACTCGGACACGGAGGCCGAGAACAACCTGGTGGAGCGCATCAAGTCCATCAAACAGGAGAAGTAAGGCTTCCCCGGCGGTGGAGGAGTTTCTCCTACATGTGACGATCTTTTTTTTTTGTTCCTCCAGAGACGATCTGGCCTGTCGGCTCCCGGAGATGGAGCAGCCCGGGTCTGACCAGGAGAACCTGGACTCTGAAGCCTCGCTGAGCTCCGAGAGTCTGTTAGACGAGCAGCAGCGCTCCTCCGCCCACAACTCGGAGCCCGAAGGTGGGTGCCCACGCCGCCTCCTTGTTGTCCGTCCTTCCACGTCTTGTCTCTCGCCTGCGGGGTTCTGACCAGAGCGCCGGGCCGCCGGGGTGGGCCCCCTTCCTGTCTTTTGTGGTGCAGGTCTGGACCAGTGACGGTGACGGGAGCGGTGCTCTGTAGCAAAAGCAGGTTGGACCGCCAACAACCTTGTTGTTTGTGTGTTTGCATGGAAACTCCTACTTTTTTCCTCCCTCGTAATTGACCAATTCCCACACCAAAGCAAGATGATATGCAGCGGAACCACAAAACTCCCTTAGGTGCCCCTACAAACGATCAGAACTCACAAAAATTCATAACAACCAAAATTGTTACAATAATAAACATTTAAGAACCACAAAACTCCCTTAGGTGCCCCTACAAACGATCAGAACTCATAACTATAACAACCAAAATTGTTACAATAATAAACATTTAAGAACCACAAAACTCCCTTAGGTGCCCCTACAAACGATCAGAACTCACAAAAACTCATAATTATAACAACCAAAATTGTTACAATAATAAACATTTAAGAACCACGAAACTCCCTTAGGTGCCCCTACAAACGATCAGAACTCATAACTATAACAACCAAAATTGTTACAATAATAAACATTTAAGAACCACAAAACTCCCTTAGGTGCCCCTACAAACGATCAGAACTCACAAAAATTCATAACTAGAACAACCAAAATTGTTACAATAATAAACATTTAAGAACCACAAAACTCCCTTAGGTGCCCCTACAAACGATCAGAACTCACAAAAATTCATAACAACCAAAATTGTTACAATAATAAACATTTAAGAACCACAAAACTCCCTTAGGTGCCCCTACAAACGATCAGAACTCACAAAAATTCATAACTAGAACAACCAAAATTGTTACAATAATAAACATTTAAGAACCACGAAACTCCCTTATGTGCCCCTACAAACGATCAGAACTCATAGCTATAACAACCAAAATTGTTACAATAATAAACATTTAAGAACCACAAAACTCCCTTAGGTGCCCCTACAAACAATCAGAACTCCCAAAAACTCTTAATTATAACAACCGAAATTGTTACAATAATAAACATTTAAGAACCACAAAACTCCCTTAGGTGCCCCTACAAACGATCAGAACTCACAAAAACTCTTAACTATAACAACCAAAATTGTTACAATAATAAACATTTAAGAACCACAAAACTCCCTTAGGTGCCCCTACAAAGGATCAGAACTCACAAAAATTCATAACTATAACAACCAAAATTGTTACAATAATAAACATTTAAGAACCACAAAACTCCCTTAGGTGCCCCTACAAACTATCAGAACTCATAACTATAACAACCAAAATTGTTACTATAATAAACATTTAAGAACCACAAAACTCCCTTAGGTGCCCCTACAAACGATCAGAACTCACAAAAATTCATAACAACCAAAATTGTTACAATAATAAACATTTAAGAACCACAAAACTCCCTTAGGTGCCCCTACAAACGATCAGAACTCACAAAAATTCATAACTAGAACAACCAAAATTGTTACAATAATAAACATTTAAGAACCACAAAGCTCCCTTAGGTGCCCCTACAAACGATCAGAACTCACAAAAATTCATAACAACCAAAATTGTTACAATAATAAACATTTAAGAACCACAAAACTCCCTTAGGTGCCCCTACAAACGATCAGAAGTCACAAAAATTCATAACTATAACAACCAAAATTGTTACAATAATAAACATTGAAGAACCACAAAACTCCCTTAGGTGCCCCTACAAACGATCAGAACTCACAAAAACTCTTAACTATAACAACCAAAATTGTTACAATAATAAACATTTAAGAACCACAAAACTCCCTTAGGTGCCCCTACAAAGGATCAGAACTCACAAAAATTCATAACTAGAACAACCAAAATTGTTACAATAATAAACATTTAAGAACCACAAAACTCCCTTAGGTGCCCCTACAAATGATCAGAACTCACAAAAATTCATAACAACCAAAATTGTTACAATAATAAACATTTAAGAACCACAAAACTCCCTTAGGCGCCCCTACAAACGATCAGAAGTCACAAAAACTCATAACTAACAACCAAAATTGTTACATTAATAAACATTTGAAAAAAGGGTATTTTACGGACTATAAAGCACACCCACTAAATTTTAGAAGGAATATTTTTCCATAAATAGCCGCACTAGGCTACAAGCCACAGATATATACGTTGTGAAATGAGTTATTTACACAGAAATATTCAGTACTTGTTTATTTACATACCTAATTGTTTCCAAATGGTGTCTGTAACACGGCAGTAAAACGGCTGATCAAACAAAACAGAAGCCATCGTCACGGACCCACTAGCTGCGCAAGCTAGCTCTCCAATCATCTAAACAGACTCAACAACTCCACGGTGATGTTTTGGTGAACATAATAAATAAAATACTGATGACGTAACATCAATGTTATGATATATTGACCTATTCAAGGTGTAATTTTACAAATGGGTCTTTTCTTCTTATATTAGTCATTTACAAAAGGTAAACATGCTAGTTTGTAGGCTACTAGGAGCTAGCAGCTACACAACAGCTAAGCACACAATAGCACACAAGCTAGACATATGTAATAATCATTGAACAATAAAACATGACATTTGTCAATATGAACTAGTATCAAATAACTAGAGTTGCAGGGCAGACGCGTATTAGAAAGTATCCAGTAACAAACGTGTCTGCATCATGAGATGAATGTAATGGATGATTGTGGCCACTAGGTGATAGTCTCTCCTGTCCTGTGATTCTCTATCATTCATTGTCAGCCATGAAGCGAGGGTCCGATATCGGTATGATATCAGAAGTGAACATGTTGTATCAGCACACCCCTAATACCACAGCAATAATCCACAAATATTGACAGTATCAGTCCAAACTGAGCATCTACTTTGTAGCATGTGTTTGTTGTCACACCATTGCTGTGTTTGATTTGGTGCAATGCATGTTGGGAAATCTTATTTCATAATTTCTGCTTTTTCTATTAATAATGCACGCATACATGGATGGCATTAGCATGATGGCAAGAAACGTGATCGCATGAAACGTGATCGCATGAACGATTATTTTATATGAAGTGATTGCATGAAGCATGATTACATGAAAACCTCTTATGAAACATGATTGCATTAAATATGATCTTATGAAACATGATTTCATGAAAGCTAATTGCATCTTTCATGCCGTCATGTTTCATGCAATCATGTGTCATAAGATCATGTTTTATTAAATCATACCTTTTTTTTACATGAAACACAATTAAATAATTGTGTTAAATAATAATAATCATGATTACACAAAACATGATTACATGAATCATAATTACATGAAACATGAATACATGAAAAACAATTACATGAAACAAGTATATACAAATCATAATTGCATGAATCATAGGTACATGATTACATGAATCATGATTATATCAAGCATGATTGCATGAATCATGATTACATAAATCATTGTAGGTAACACAAAACATGATTACATGAATCATGATTACATGAATCATGATTACATAAATCATAGTAACATGAAACATGATTACATGAATCATGATTACATGGCTCATAGTTACATGAAACATGATTGATCAAACATGATTACGTGAAACATTATCCATCCATTTTCTACCGCTTATCCCTTTCAGGGTAGTGGGGGGATGGATGGATGATTACATGATTTATCAAACATGATTTTATGAAACACAATTACATGAAACATGATTAATGAAGCATGATTACATGAAACAGGCTTCATAAAACATGATTAATTAAACATTACTTATGAAAAATTATTTTTGAAACATGATTTATGAAACATAATTACATGAAACGTGATTACATGAAACGTGAATATGTGAAGCATGATTCGTGAAACATGATTACATGGAACATGATTTATCAAACATGATTTTATGAACGTGATTTATGAAAAATTATTTATCAAACATTATTTTATAACACATGATTACATGAAACAACATGATTACGTGAAACGTGATTACATGAAACATGATTACCGGTACGTGAAACGTGATTACATGACACAACATGATTACATGAAACAACATGATTACATGAAACATGATTACATGACACTACATGAAACAACGTGATTACCGGTACATGAAACAACATGATTACATGAAACATGATTACATGACACAACAGGATTACATGAAACATGATTACATGAAACAACATGATTACGTGAAACATCATTACATGAAACAACATGATTACGTGAAACATCATTACATGAAACAACATGATTACATGAAACAACATGATTACGTGAAACATGATTACATGAAACAACATGATTACATGGAACAACATGATTACGTGAAACATGATTACATGAAACAACATGATTACGTGAAACATGATTACATGAAACAACATGATTACGTGAAACATCATTACATGAAACAACATGATTACGTGAAACAACATGATTACGTGAAACATGATTACGTGAAACTTGATTACATGAAACAACATGATTACGTGAAACATCATTACATGAAAGAACATGATTACATGAAACAACATGATTACGTGAAACATGATTACATGAAACATGATTACATGAAACAACATGATTACGTGAAACATGATTACATGAAACATGATTACATGAAACAACATGATTACATGAAACAACATGATTACGTGAAACATCATTACATGAAACAACATGATTACATGAAACAACATGATTACATGAAACAACATGATTACGTGAAACAGGATTAAATGAAACAACATGATTACATGAAACAACATGATTACGTGAAACATCATTACATGAAACAACATGATTACATGAAACAACATGATTACATGAAACATCATTACATGAAACAACATGATTACGTGAAACAACATGATTACGTGAAACATGATTACGTGAAACATGATTACGTGAAACAACATGATTACATGAAACAACATGATTACATGAAACAACATGATTACGTGAAACATGATTACATGAAACAACATGATTATGTGAAACATGATTACATGAAACAACATGATTACATGAAACAACATGATTACGTGAAACAACATGATTACGTGAAACATGATTACATGAAACATGATTACATGAAACATGATTACATGAAACAACATGATTACATGAAACATGATTACATGAAACAACATGATTACGTGAAACATGATTACATGACACAACATGATTACGTGAAACATGATTACATGAAACATGATTACTTGAAACAACATGATTACATTAAACATGATTACATGAAACAACATGATTACATGAAACATGATTACATGAAACATGATTACATGAAACAACATGATTACATGAAACAACATGATTACATGAAACATGATTACATGAAACAACATGATTACATGAAACATGATTACATGAAACAACATGATTACATGAAACATGATTACATGAAACAACATGATTACATGAAACATGATTACATGAAACAACATGATTACATGAAACAACATGATTGCATGAAGTAT
>NC_084749.1:6425807-6455807 GCF_033978785.1 Entelurus aequoreus
TTAGCATGCTAACATTAGCAAGCTAGCTTTTGTAGCTCATTTTGGCAGACAGACACACACATAAGAATTGTATATTTTGTTACTTGACGCTATCTGGCCAGTGTGCTAACTGTTAGCGTTTCAGTTTGGCATCAGCTTTACCACCAAAATTGTATTTTCTAGTTCATAAACTTTTCCGAGCAGAAAACGGCCCCTATCTTGAAAAGAACTGCTTGGAAAACAAATATCCAGCTCAGCCAGGATGGGAACAACATGCAACATGGAGGTAGGTACAGTGTTTGTGATTGGGGCAAATGATACTGAAGCATTGATATCTTATGGATAAAGATATCCACCAGAGTGGCACCTTTTATATTTTGTGCCCAGCTATTAGTTTGCAAATAATGAAGTGTTTTGTTTTATTATTATTTCTATCTCCCGGTTTTCTTTTTTAAACCAGCAGATGGCGATAATATGAAACACCAACAGTATCAGTCAATACAGCCAGTGATTGTGCCACACACTCACTTTATACAATGTATCGCCCTGGGTATTCAGATTTAACTCTCTGTATAAACATGATAATGATGTTTTTTTTTTTCATCAATCAAAAATAAATAAGTTCATCAGAAAATAATATGCTTCATTTTTTTTTTTTTTACATTTAGTTACGGTGCAGATGTATTCCAAAATGTGAATATTTATGTACATCTTATTTGGTAATTTTTTATTATTTCTAATATTTTTGCAAACATTTAAAACCACTGACGTTATCTGTTTGCGTGCTAAAGTTATCCTGTTTCAGCTCATTTTGCAGCTTTATGCCTAAGAGTCATGTTTTGCTGCTTGACGCATGTTTATTTTAACATGCTAACTTAAGCATGTTGAGGTTAGCGTGATTTGTCCTAATTCCAAAACAAGGCTGCAACATAACAAAATGTGTAAAAATTTGCCAAAATGTCTTGATGTTTTTCTAACCAAATAATACATTCTAATGTAATATTAAGTTTTGTTATAAGCTTTTTTTGATTTTGAGGTTTATTAAATACCAGTGGCGGGCCGTGCGTTTCCCACCTAGGCCTTAAGTGATGTCCGACTTTATTAAATACCAGGCTCCTCATCACCACTTCAAGATGGCGGCCCAATTTCTTGCGTCACAGCAGCCAATGCTGCGTCTACTTATAAGATGTCTATGCATGCAAGTATATGTTAACTTTATTTTTGTTACAAAACCCATGTAAATTGGAGGGGAACATATTTTTGTTCTGGTTTGGTCACATTGTTGGGGGGACAATTAATATGTGACGGACTAAAGGAAGCAGCATGAGACGGCAAGTATTTGATAAAAGAGGTTAATAAGAGTCTCGGCTTGAAATATAAAAGAGGTTAATAAGAGTCTCGGCTTGAAAATAAACTTTATTCCCTCGGAGTTTGTGAGTCCAATGAGGTATGATTCTCTCTGATGTGTGTGAAATCAATGTGTTTTCTTTTATTTGATGTCAGACTAATTGTAAGTTCTGTTTTTCTTATTTATTACTTATGGCGGCATTATTTTGGCGTCGTTAACGTGGGAGAAAAACGAACTTGAGCCTTGATTAAGACCTCGGGGGGAGTAACATTTTGATTATTATTATTATTTCTCCATTATTTCTAAATGTTGCAGTTTATAAATAAAGGTTTATAACATTTAAAATTTTTAAAAAGCCCGCCTTCCTCTGACGTCATAACACCGCGACGCACTGCAGTCTGTCAACATGACGTCGTAACACCGCGACGGTCTGCCGTCTGTCAACATGACGTTTTTTTATTTGATATTCTTTTTTTCCACTTTTTATTTGTATTTTTATTTTTATTGAACAACAAACATACATTTATAATGCACACAAAAGTCAAGGCACTTTCAACATAACCAACGATCTACACACATCGGGTTGCGAAACATGTCAAGGAAAGAAAACAAACGCAGAGAGTATTAAATATTAATAAATAAGGAGAGAAAAAGTCAACTTTTCACACATTTTCATTTTTACAATTTTTTTTATAACCCTTTATTTATAAATTTCAACATTTACAAACAGCTTAAAATAATAATCCAACTAAATACAAAAACAGTACAAAGCAGCGCCAAGGTGTTGTAAATTCAAAGTAACTAAAATAGAATACTATATATATATATTTATAATAAACATAGTGCAAAGCCATAGGCTCACTCAATTTCAGTAAATAACTCAAATTTGGAACACAGCATCATCGTTTTCACAGTTTTTTGGTTGTTAGAGGTAGAGAGTGTTTTAATGTAGAGTTCTAATTCTTTTTTTAAAGGCACAAAAAACAGGTCGGGTATTGAGAAACTTACATTTATGAATATAAAACTTAGCCAATAGTATCATGAGGTTGCAAAGGAAAAATTCCTTTTCAAATTTTTTTTTCATACAGTGTAAAACCAAATATCACATCTTCAAGACAAAGCACAAATTTGTCATGAATATTGTCCAAGATGAAGCCATTCTTATTTATTAGTACTGACGTCAATATTTGGCGTCGTTGTTAACGAGAAGAAGGCGTGGCTGAAATAAATGTCTGTGGGAGAAAAACGAACAACTTGAGCCTTGATTAAGACATCGGAGTGAGTAACATTTTCATTATTATTATTATTTCTCCATTGTTTCTAAATGTTGCAGTTTATAAATAAAGGTTTATAAAATAAAATAAATAAATACATTTAAAAAAGCCCGCCTTTTTCTGACGTAACACCGCGACGGTCTGCCGTCTTGTCAACATGACGTCGTAACACCGCGACGCCCTGCCGTCTTGTCAACATGACGTCGTAACACCGCGACGCACTGCCGTCTCGTCAACATGACGTTGTAACACCGCGACGCTCTGCCGTCTTGTCAACATGACGTCCAGACTGGAGATCAATTTTGTCCGGTTATTGTCTCGCTGTGAGTGCATAGCTTCTGATAAACGCGCTGAGGCGGAGTGGAGGCTGGAGAAGGTGAGATAGAACTACAATGGCCGCAGATAAACATGTCTTGTGTTCCATTGCCGTAAGCGAGAGTCGGCATGAGTTGTGTTAGCTTTGGTGCTGAGCCACGTCGACATGGAAGTTATCTTTCTTATTATTTATCTTTTTATTAGCTCTTACGTCATGTCTAATATTCCCACTTAGCATGGTCATTGTGAGCATTCTACTAGAGCGAGCCAGCATGGTGAAAGAGCCACATTGGACCAAAAATACAAATGTAAACCTATAATTATAGACTTGTCTCTTTGTGATGTTAAGTTCCTGTTATAAGATGTTATACAGTATATGCATTGAGCAGTGGTAGTTCTAACAGCGAGGAGGGTTTGTGTCATATTTGTCCTCCTACAGGAACATTAAAACAACAAATATGTTTTTCCATTTTGGTAAAAGCTCCAAGGAGCCACTAGGGCGGTGCTAAAGAGACCCTTGTTCTAGAACTACTGAAATCTACTATTATAATATATTTCGTGCATTGGTAAAAGTTATGTCTGTCTTCTAGTATGTTGGTGCTTTGGAAGAGATGTTGGTGGCCCTGAGGAAAAGCATAAGGTAACAAACACCATAACAGAAATAATGAAGCATGCAACACACAACATCTGGTTTTGCATGACATACTGATATCGTCTTCCCTGTTATTTCATTTCATTTCTGATTTGGTTTGTTCCAGCAAACCCACAGCAGAAGTCCTGACGGAGTACACAAGAAAGGTGGACTTTCTCAAAGGCCTTCTAGAAGCAGAGAAGCTGGTCAGTTGCAAATCTAAGGCAGTGTTTTTCAACCACTGATACAATCTGGTGTGCCGTGGGAGATGATCTAATTTCACCTATTTGGGTTAAAAATGATTTTTGCAAAGCAGTAATTATAGTCTGCAAATGATGTGTTGTTGTTGAGTGAGTGTCGGTGCTGTCTAGAGATCGGCAGAGTAATAATAATAATAATAACCGTGTAATACTCTTCCATATCAGTAGGTGGCAGCCGGTAGCTAATTGCTTTGTAGATGTCGGAAACAGCGGGAGGCAGCGTGCAGGTAAAAAGGTATTTAATGCTTAAACTAAAAATAAACAAAAGGTGAGTGTCCCTAAGAAAAGGCATTGAAGCTTAGGGAAGGCTATGCAGAACGAAACTAAAACTGAACTGGCTACAAAGTAAACAAAAACAGAATGCTGGACAACAGCAAAGACTTACTGTGGAGCAAAGATGGCGTCCACAATGTACATCCGAACATGACACGACAATTGACAATGTCCCCATGAAAAAGGATAAAAACAAAGTAAATATCGGTCAAAGGAAGACATTATAATTGCTACAGGAAAATACCAAAAAAAGAGAAAAAGCCACCAAAATAGGAGCGCAAGACAAGAAGTAAAACACTACACACGGGAAAACAGCAAAAAAGTCCAAATAAGTCAGGGTGTGATGTGACAGGTGGTGACAGTACATCTACTTTGAGACAAGAGCTATAGTGATGCATGCTTGGTTATGCTTTAAAGTCATATCCAACAATTGCGACGACGACTTTTTACTGTCAACTGAGTTTAGTTTTTAATGATTTCTGCTGGTGGTGTGCCTCCACATTTTTTCAACCCAAAAAATGTGCCTTGGCTCAAAAAAGGTTGCAAAACACTGGTATAAGGCATGAGTAATAATGTCCAGTCATTTCCAAATAGGAGTAGTAACAATATATCTTACTTCAGGGCTGGCCCAAATTTTCCCACAAAGGGAAAAAATTAAAAGGCCTTTTTGATATTTTTGTATTTTAAAACCATTTTTTTTCCAACCCTCAGCTAGTGATGTCACCATATCAACTCTAACTTATAATAATAATTCACCCCTATACAATATCCTACCCTAATACCCTTACTGTGCAATATTTCCCTTCGAGTGCAATACGTCCGACACTGATTGTTATTTATTACTCCGGTACTCTTGTCTTGTTCTGTATATTGTACAGTATTTTGTATTTCTATAGTGTTTTGTATATTGTACAGTATTTTTTATTTCTATAGTGTTTTGTATATTGTGCAGGATTGCTTATTATTTTTATTGGATAGCAGTCTGTTTATTTCAATTGTTAGTTTTTTTTTTATTACCCATATTTGTTCCCACTACCGCACCTTAAGTTGGAGTCCCTAATCTCGTTATATGCAAATATAATGACAATAAAGTCCATTGTATTGTATTCTATTCTATTCTATCAGGGTTATTGTGACCAAAATGATCACGGTTATCATTATTATCGTGGTCATTTTAAATATTTAGTTTAGTTTAGTTGAGTTTATTAAGGATCCCCAATAGTCTACACCGCAGTGGAGACTATTCTTCCTGGGGTCCAGGCAAAAAACATCACCCAATCACAAAACAAAAGATTACAATGCAGTACAACATGATCAAATAATAAAATGTTGTAATACAAAAACAGCAACAACAAAAAAACCGGAAAAAAAACAATAACTTCGAGTTTACATAATAATGTTCATCCATCCATCCATTTTCTACCGCTTATTCCCTTTTGGGGTCGCGGGGGGCGCTGGAGCCTATCTCAGCTACAATCGGGCGGAAGGCGGCGTACACCCTGCACAAGTCGCCACCTCATCGCAGGGCCAACACAGATAGACAGACAACATTCACCCTCACATTCACACACTAGGGCCAATTTAGTGTTGCCAATAATAATGTTCATACCAAAGATAAAAAGAGCAATATATGAATGTACTCAAAATTTTCAAAAACGACTTATACTGAAATCCTTTAACCAAGTTTTATTTAAAAAACACCCAAAACAACACATACAAAATGTACTGTATGTATTAGGGATCATGTTTGATAAGGAATTATCGAGTTTGAGCCTATTATCGAATCCTCTTATCGAACCGATTCCTTATCGATTCTCTTATCGAGTCCAGATAGGTTGTTGTATGTGGAAAAAAACACACAATATTTGGTTTAACAAAAGCTCACTTTTATTATATAATAAAAAAATAAAATCGAATAAATAAATAAATATTGACTGTTACCCACCTAAAAAAATAAAATAAAATAAATAAATATTGACTGTTGTTACCCAAAGTATATTAAGTGGGATTTTTCAGAAAAACAAATATATACAGTAACACAAAAACAAGCTGTCTCTGTGATCACTATAGGTGTATAAATAATAATATAGTGTTAAATAAAATCAGTCCCTTGGGCACAAAACTTAAAATAATACAGCTCTCCAAAAAGTGCACTTCTGCTGCTATTGGAACATAACTGTTTGTTATGATGCTTTGACATTTTTGCACTTTATTTCTTTATTGAAAGAAAATTCTATGAAGAGAAAAGTTGTTTGCAAATGTGGTTACAATGCTAAAAAATGAAAAGTTAAAGCTAAAAAAAGAAATACACTTTATTGAGTTAACATTATTTCTTTATAGGGGGAAAAATGTTATGAGTGAGAGAATATAACAACTACACTACCCAGCATGCAACGGGAATTACAAGCATGCGCGGTAGCCCCGAAAAGTGTTGCATGTTGCCACGCTGTGAAAGTAAACGTCAAGAACTCAGCCAACACGCCTCGTCTGCATTATTTATAATTAGACAGACAACACATATACAGTGTGATTTTGTAACGTTTACAAGGAAAGAAAAACAAAAGTTGAAAAAGGGAGATGTGTTGTATATATATGTATGTGCTGCGGTTGTTTTAAGAACGTTGCGACAGCTGCCGTAAAGGAAGTGCGTTGCTAGCCTGGTTGCTATGTTTCCGGTTGGTCGTAAAAGTGTTTGTCATGTGTTTCACCCTGCTCAAATCTCTCAGTAAAGTTATTCGATGGATGATAGCTTTTGTTTTGAACTTTATTACACCTTGGAGCGCTTTTTCCCGTCCATTGTTTTCCTGCTTTCGCTATCTGCGCCTAATGACTGAGCTACGTGACGCCATTTCTTGTGATGTCCCACGGAGCATTTCTGGTCGGGACGGGATTCGAATAAAGAATCAACTCTTTTCCTTTACTATAGTGGTCTCGATAACGGGTACCGGTTCTCAAAAAGGGATTCGAGTCCGAGGACTCGGTTCTTTTCTTATCAAACAAACCGGGAAAACCGGTTTCGAGTATCATCCCTAGTATGTATGTACCTCAAGTAGAAAGCTGATTGTGCATATAAAAGCAACACAAGCATTATAAACAAAGTAATATGGCAGAAACAAAATAATACTAAAATAAATAAAAATAAATGGCACCTTATGGATGTAAGACGTAACTGCACTTTTTGTCCATATATATGAAAAATAGTGTTGGTATATGAGGTCTAGTCTTGTACATAGGACTGCACGATTATGGACAAAATAATAATTACGATTATTTCTATTAATATTGAAATCATGATTATTCAAAACTAGAGATGTCCGAAAATATCGGTCTGCCGATATTATCGGCCGATAAATGCGTTAAAATGTAATATCGGAAATTATCAGTATCGTTTTTTTGGATTTTTTTTTGGTGTTTTTTTAATTAAATCCACATAAAAAACACAAGATACACTTACAATTAGTGCACCAACCCAAAAAACCTCCCTCCCCCATTTACATTCATTCACACAAAAGGGTTGTTTCTTTCTGTTATTAATATTCTGCTTCCTACATTATATATCAATATATATCAATACAGTCTGCAAGGGATACAGTCCGTAAGCACACATGATTGTGCGTGCTGCTGCTCCACTAATAGTACTAACCTTTAACACTTCATTTTACTCATTTTCATTAATTACTAGTTTCTATGTAACTGTTTTTATATTGTTTTACTTTCTTTTTTATTCAAGAAAATGTTTTTAATTTATTTATCTTATTTGATTTGATTTATTTAAAAAAAAAAGTACCTTATCTTCACCATACCTGGTTGTCCAAATTAGGCATAATAATGTGTTAATTCCACGACTGTAAAAATCGGTTGATATCGGTATCGGTAATTAAAGAGTTGGACAATATCGGATATCGGCAAAAAGCCATTATCGGACATCCCTATTCAAAACTCTTTTTTCTTAACTTTCAATGCTTGAATCTCTACATCAACTTCAATTTTAGAAAAACAAAAATGTCATTCAAATAATGTGGAGGGCCAGATTTGGCCCTCAGGCCTTGAGTTTGACACCTGTGATGTGCATCAATAATATGATGTGGCTGGACAGGACAGATGACCATCCATGCATCCGTTTTCTACCGCTTGTCTCTTTTGGGGTCGCGGGGGGTGCTGGAGCCTATCTCAGCTGCATTCGGGCGGAAGGCGGGGTACACCTTGGACAAGTCGCCACCTCATCGCAGAGGACAGATGACATTTTTTGTATTTATTTATTTATTTATTACATTTTGTAATAGATTTTTTTTAATTGGTTAGGAATCGTTACAAATAAGGATCACAAATTATTAAAAAAAAAAAGTTTTGACACTCTTATTTTCATGCGTTTTTAGCAATAGTGTTAGGTTAGAAAGTGAAGTATATGCGTACACACCAATGTGCAGTGTTTGCCACACCACCACAATGAAACTCCAACTGCCACAGAAAGATATGGCATCTACTTTTTCATCTTTCACATATACATTATAGGGCACAGGTGTCAAACTCAAGGCCCGGGGGCCAAATCGGGCCCCGCCACATTATTTTATGTGGCCAGGAAATAATATGCGTTAATAAAATGCTTAATGTTTTCTTACTAAATATATTTATTTCCCTTTTGACATTAAAAATCATGTACTGCATGCAATTGCAAATCTTTTAAAATTCAATATTATCACAAACAAAATATTCTATTATGTGTTCCAAAAATATTTGTTGTTAAAATAAAAATAAATACTGTACTTAAATATCTGCTTGACTTATAAGTTAAAGTAGCAATGATTGTCACACACACACGAGGTGTGGCGAAAGTATTCTCTGCATTTGACCCATCACCCTTGATCACCCCCTGGGAGGTGAGGGGAGCAGTGAGCAGCAGCGGTTTGTTTTTGGTGATTTAACCCCCAATTCCAAGCCTTGATGCTGAGTGCCAAGTGGGGAGGTAATGGCTCCCATTTTTATAGTCCTTGGTATGATTTCAAAACAAATTATCAATCAAATTGTAAAATGGAGGTAGCTAGCAGACTTAACGCCTTTTTCACCAGCATAGCTGCAACTCTTGTCAACAAGCTGTCCCACCACTCTGGTCGCTTTGGTGTAGAACACATTAAAGCCTTCTACAGAAAGCTAGGAGTATCCAACAATGATTTCAAATTAGAAATGGTCACAGCTGATGAGGTGTTTAAAAAATTGAGCGCGCTCCACCCTAACAAGGCCACCGGCCTTGATAATATTCCCTCCAGATTCCTCAGGGACTCTGCCTCCATCATTGCCCCGATCATCACGCACATAATAAACCTATCAATTACACAAGGCCAAGTACCAAAAGATTTTAAGATAGCAAGAGTAACTCCCCTCTTTAAAAAAGGAAGCAAATTGGAACCTGGCAACTACCGACCTGTTTCTATTCTCAGCTCCATTTCGAAAGTAATGGAGAAAATAGTTTATGAACAGGTCGATAGTTACCTTGCCACTAATAAACTCATGTACAAATTCCAATCCGGCTTCAGAACTAACCACTCCACTGACACATGCCTTCTCTATCTGACCGACCACATCAAACATGAGGTGGACGCGGGCAAATACTGCGGCATGGTCATGCTGGACCTTCAGAAGGCCTTTGACACCGTTAACCACGCTATACTGTTGGATAAGCTCAGAGCAATCGGATTTAACAAAACCTCTTGGAGCTGGATGCAGTCTTACTTGGAGGGGAGGGAGCAGGTGGTAGAGGTGAACGGCACCGTGTCCCCCCCCCTCTCGGTGAGCTGTGGAGTCCCCCAAGGCAGTATATTGGGACCTTTACTGTTCCTAATATACATAAACGACATGTCATCGGCATGGGACTGTGAATTGTTTTTGTTTGCGGATGACTCTGCCTTGCTGGTATCCGGCAAGGACAAGTCACAGGTGGAGAAAATCCTCAGTGCTGAGCTCTGTAGAACCTGCACCTGGCTCGCTGACAACAAGCTATCCATCCACTTGGGTAAAACAGAATCCATCCTGTTTGGGTCCCACATCAAACTTAAGAGAGTCAATCACTTCACCATAAAAGTAGGTGACAGTGTCATCACCAGGAAAGATGAGGTCACCTACCTAGGTTCCATTCTAGAGGCTAACCTTTCCTGTGATAAAATGGCAACCAAGGTAATCAAAAAGGTTAACCAACGAACGAGATTTCTCTACAGAATTTCCTCTCTGGTCAACAAAAGCACCTTGAGGATTCTGGCGGGAACTCTCGTTCAACCCTTTTTCGATTACGCATGCACCTCCTGGTACCCTAGCACCTCCAAAACCCTCAAATCTAAACTCCAAACATGTCAGAACAAGCTAGTCAGGTTACTTCTAGACCTCCACCCCAGATCCCACCTCACTCCTACCCACTTCTCTAAAGTGGGCTGGCTCAAGGTGGAGGACAGAGTTAAACAACTTGCACTGAGCCTAGTCTATAAAATCCGCTACACCTCCCTGATACCGAAGTACATGTCAAACTACTTCCTTAACGTAAATGACCGCCATAACCACAACACCAGGGGGTGCTCCACTAACCACGTTAAACCCAGATTCCGAACTAACAAAGGTCTTAACTCATTCTCTTTCTATGCCACATCAATGTGGAATGCGCTCCCAACAGGTATAAAAGAAAGGGCATCTCTATCCTCCTTCAAAACCGCTATAAAAGTTCACCTCCAGGCAGCTACAACCCTAAACTAACACCCTCCCCGGATTGCTAATAATCAAATGTAAACAATCAAATGCAGATTCTTTTTCTTATGCCTTCTGATCTCTCTCTCTCTCTCTCTCTCTCTCTCTCTCTCTCTCTCTCTCTCTCTCTCTATGTCCACTACTTGATGTCCATATCCCCACCCCACCCCCCCTCCACACTCCTGATTGTAAATAATGTAAATAATTCAATGTGATTTTCTTGTGTGATGACTGTATTATGATGATAGTATATATGATAGTATATATCTGTATCATGAATCAATTTAAGTGGACCCCGACTTAAACAAGTTGAAAAACTTATTCGGGTGTTACCATTTAGTGGTCAATTGTACGGAATATGTACTTCACTGTGCAACCTACTAATAAAAGTCTCAATCAATCAATCAAAAGACTGTAAAATTGATCAAATATTTTACGGTTAAATTCCGCCGACTGAGTTTTTTTACTGTAAAATCAACTTTTTCCCCATGTACAGTAAGACACTAAAACATTAAAAAGCTAACAAAAAAAACATTGAAAAAACAAGATTTTACAGTAAAAACAAACGAACTCTGTTGCTTGAATTTTACCGCTAAAACAGTGGTAATGTTTCTCCATTCCATTCCATTTATTCCATTTTATTATGTGCTGTAAAAAAAACACTGATTTTACTGTAAAATTCTGCTGACTGAGATGCCAGTTTTTAAAGTAAAATTTAAATATTTTTTTGCAGCTTATGTAAAAAAAAATTTGTTAATTATTATATGTATATATATATATATATATATATATGTATGTATATATATATATATATATATATGTATGTATGTATGTATGTATGTATGTATGTATGTATGTATGTATGTATGTATGTATGTATATATATATATATATATATATATATATATATATATATATATATATATATATATATATATATATACATACACACACACACACATACATATATATATATACACATTACTACCATACTTGCCAACCTTGAGACCTCCAATATCGGGGGGTGGGTTGGTCGGGGGTAGAGGTGGGGGGGGTGGTTGGGGGCGGGGGGCGTGGTTGGGGGCGTGGTTATTTACAGCTAGAATTCACCAACTCGAGTATTTCATATATATATATATATATATATATATATATATATATATATATATATATATATATATATATATATATATATATATATATAATGTATGAAATACTTGACTTTCAGTGAATTCTAGCTATATATATATATTTTTTTTTTATTTACATAAAAGAAATACTTGAATTTCAGTGTTCCGGTGGCTATCCATTAGATGGCAGTATTGTCCTGTTTAACTTCTCCGTTCATGATGAGTATATCATTTCGGCCACCGTGTTCAATGGAGAAGTCTGTTCTACATATTTACAGGCGACATACACCTTCCCCTTCGAACGTCTCCTTGTTGTGTGCGCAGTTGTGCACTCTACTCTCTAAAAGCCCTAGATGTACAGACGTCATTGGGCAGGCAAGCTGTTTATATTGTGGGAAAGCGGACGTGAGAACAGGCTGTCCCCACTCAGTCTCAGGTCCGCGTTGAGCTGGAGGGGGCGTGGCCTCCAGCTCCGGCTGAATACCGGGAGTTTGTCGGGAGACAATCTCTGCCGGGAGGTTGTCGGGAGAGGCGCTGAATACCGGGATTCTCCCGCTAAAAACAGGAGGGTTGGCAAGTATGATTACTACCTACCTATCTAACTAGCTAACTGGGGCAACCATAACTGCGATGTGGCCCTCAATGAAAAGCAGTTTGACAGCCCTGATACAGGGCAACTATCTGTACGGCTTGTCATTCCAACTCTGTACAGCAGATGGCGCCACCACTCTGTGCAAAGACGTGTACATTCCTTGAATAGTCCAGATGTACTGTGCAGTCAATTGGAACCACACATTTCATTTGTTTCCCTTCCCAGTCGTCCCCGACAGAAAAGGCTCTCGCCAACCAATTCCTGGCTCCCGGGCGAACGCCGACCATCGCCCAGGAGAGGATGCCGGTCACTAAGACGGTCCACATGCAGACCAAGGCTCGATGTACCGGACAGATGAGGGACCAGCTGCTCGGCACGGTAAGGAATATGCGACTAGACGTGATATTTAAGAAGCTGTGCTCCACATGACAATTGCCACGGAAGTTCAGAACTTGGTGAGGGTGATATCAGCAGCAAAAAACAAAACAAGTATCGAATGATATCAGCCTGCTTGTAAAATGTCCGATACAAGCAGGCCTGTGTAGTTTTGCAAAACTGGACAGCCAGTTAACATCGAAATGTCCTCCAATAAGCACATCATTACTTCTATTTTACTCAAGTCTTTTACAAAAAGTAAACAGGAGCTAGCAGCTACACAACAGCTAAGCACAAAATAGCACACAAGCTAGTCATACGTAATAATTATTAAACAATATTGCAGTGTAAAAGTTGACATTTGTCAATATAAACAAGTATCAAATGGTTATAGTTGCATATTACTTACATATACAAAGTCTCCAAGGCAGAAGCGTAGTAGAAAGTATCCAGTAACAAACGTGTCTGCGTCATTCAGCCTACTGCGTTATGAGCTTCATGAATTATTGTAGATATAAAAAAAATGTTCCACTCCACTTTAACTTGAAGACCGCATAAGTCCTTTCCAGACGGTTAATAGGCTAGCAGCTACACAACAGCTAAGCACACAAGCTAGTTATACGTAATAATTATTAAACAATATTGCAGTGTAAAACAGCACATTTGTCAATATAAACAAGTGTCAAATAACGATAGTTGCATATTACTTACACATACAAAGTCTCCAAGGCAGAAGCGTAGTAGAAAGTATCCAGTAACAAACGTGTCTGCATCATTCAACCTTCTGCGTTATGAGCTTCATGAATTATTGTAGGTACAAAAAAATGTTTCCACTCCACTTTAACTTGAAGACCGCATAAGTCCTTTCCAGACGTTTACTAGGCTAGCAGCTACACAACAGCTAAGCACACAATAGCAGACAAGCTAGTCATACGTAATAATGATTGAACAATATTGCAGTGTAAAAGTTGACATTTGTCAATATAAACAAGTATCAAATGGTTATAGTTGCATATTACTTACACATACAAAGTATCCAAGGCAGAAGCGTAGTCGAAAGTATCCAGTAACAAACGTGTCTGCATCATTCAACCTTCTGCGTTACGAGCTTCATGAATTATTGTAGGTACAAAAAAATGTTTCCACTCCACTTTAACTTGAAGACCGCATAAGTCCTTTCCAGACGGTTACTAGGCTAGCAGCTACACAACAGCTAAGCACACAATAGCAGACAAGCTAGTCATACGTAATAATGATTGAACAATATTGCCGTGTAAAACAGCACATTTGTCAATATAAACAAGTGTCAAATAACGATAGTTGCACATTACAGAAGATGCATAGGCAGAAGCGTGTTTGAAAGTATCCAGTAACAAACGTGTCCACATCGTTCAACTTACTGCGCCATGAGCTTAATGTAATGAGTTATTGTGGCCTCTAGGTGTTGCAATAAAAAACAGCAATTACCACTCCACTTCAATTTAAATGTCATAAGTCCATTCCAGATGGTTAATACTAAATAGTTGAGTGTTTTTCACACCTGCCATATAATTATTTGACTCATTTCACTCGATCAAACCTTTTCTACAAAATAATGATATCGTAACCGATCACTATCGTATCAACCAATTCTCAAAGCTCCAATATTGGTAACCTATCGAATATGATCAAGTATCAATATTGATGTATTAAATAGGGTTGTCTATTTATTACAACAATTGGGAATATTATTGATGATACATATACAAATGTAACAATTACTATAATTTATGATGTATATGTGAAGACATACAGTATTTTTAGAGAGAAAAAAAGTCTTGTTTGAATTAAAATATGGAGGAAAAATATTTCTTGCTGTTTGAGTTATTTAAAAAAAAAGTGGACAATCCCATTTTGTTTAACATAATAGTAGCGCATTATAAATAGTACAGATAACTGCTTAGAGAGTACAACACTCCCACGTGTCATGTACACTAACGACTTTAATTAACTGTTGGAAAGTTCTGAAATAAGGACGACAAAACATTTAATTTGCTTAAAAACAAGGGAAATAGATGTAAAATATCATAAAATGTACAAAAAAATGTGTTTAAAGCAGGGGTGTCAATCTGGTTTTCATTATAATAATAATAATAGATTTTATTTGTAAAAAGCACTTTCCATTGAGCAAACAACCTCAAAGTGAGACAGTGTATTAAAAAATAAATAAAAAGATAATAAAAAATAAAATAAAATAAAAACGAGAACTAGCACTCATATATCTACAAAAAGGCTTTTTTAGATATTCTGTCAAAATAGAAAGTTGACAACATTTAGAAATAAATAGACGCACGGTCATTCCAGGCCCCATAAAATGATGTGGCCCCCGGGGCCTTGAGGTCGACACATGTCAGGGTTTCCCACACATTCATTTATTTGTGGCGGCCCGCCACGAAAGAATTACGTCCGCCACAAAGAAATAAAAAAATAATTTTTAATTTTTTAAATTTTTTTTTGTCCTCTCCAGCTTCTCAGGCAAATCATATAGTTGATGTAGATGCCCATATCGGCTGTTCAGATTTACTTCACAAAAGAGAAGTGTAGGATTCTTCTCTTGTTGCCTTATTTGTATTTGACTTTATTAAATGTATTTCTATTAGAAACACAACATGTGTATATAACAAAGGGTGCAAAGTCTGCAGGCAGTAGGAAACACATGGTTAAGTGTAGGGAGTAAAACTGATGGCAGTCTAAAGTTCAAGATTTTCGGAGCTCTTTGTTCAGTGGATCAGATGTTTGATGAAGCTCTGTGTCTATCTACCACCACTACTGTTTTCTGTTTATTTGTTACTGACTGTGGCAGGACACCTCTGCCTCTGTTTCACTTTATGTTGCTGGTAAATAATATGCTTGTAGTAGTAGGCTAAAGTTACATTATTTAGTGAGGGGCAGAGCTTAATGAGACATTTTAGCTTTTATATTTTATAAGATATATTTTTTGTAAGAACCACAATTAATAAATATATTTCAGTGAATAACTTATTGTTCAAATCTGTATATAAATATGTACATAAAGTGTTGTAATTATATTGTAAAATGGATGGATGGACGTTTAAAACAAAACTGTTATTATTAATTAGTAAGTATACATTTTTTGAGCCTTTTTAGAGAAAATCAAATCATTGTAGTAAATTATGCAAATTACTCGATGATGTCATGGTGACCACGCCCATAGCCACGCCCCCACCGCCACAGGTATCTTGGCAGTTTATGGGAAACACTGCATGTGGTTTTAAGTCTCAGCAGTAGGATTTTTTTTAATGATTATTTAAAAAGTCAACGTAAAGGTGGTCAGTGAGAGTGTTAGCAAATAATAAAAAGTTGTATTGTAACAATAATTGTACACATGTGTTTGTCATGACAGGATTTGTCCAGCAAAGGTAAGAAGTAGCACAGCTTCATCATTCCTTATTTATCACGTTGCAGCTTTAAAGTGACTTTGTCTTCTCCTCTTTTCCCCCAACTTGTGCAGAAACAGACCTGCGCAACAGAAGGTAAAGCACTTTTTGGCAAATGAATCAATGTTATATTAATTATGACTAATGACGCGGTCCTGGTCATGGTCCTGGTCCTGGTCCAGAGGTCTGCCGCTGGACGAGCATCAGTCAGCCGCCGAGCTGGACGCCATCTTGGCGCACCAGCACAACCTGCAGGAGAAGATCGCCGAGGACATGCTGAACCTGGCCAGGAACCTGAAGAACAACACTCTGGCTGCACAGAGCATCATCAAGCAGGACAACCAGGTTGTTGTTTGACACGTTTGTCCACTGGGGGGCGCCACATTCCTTACATTGGAATCACAGAAATCTTAACTCCTTTTTGTCTCTCCCATGACATCTTTAAGTTGCATGTTTTTATACCTTTTATATATTTTTATTTTAATCCAATCCACTTCATTTATAGAGCACATTTAAACAACAACAATGTTTCCAATGTGCTGCACAAAAATATTAAAAACAAGATTCAAATAGCTCCATCAATGACTGAATAAAAACAAAATAAATACATTTAAAACCAATATTAAAAAAAATATGATTAAAAACTCATTTATTTTTTATTATTTTATATTACTTTTTCTTACTGACCAATTAGCTTTTTTAATGTATTATTGTATTTATTTATTTTAATTTTATTTTATTTATGTATAGAAAAACACTTTTAAAAAATACATTTTTAACAATCGGGCCAATTCAGCAACATTGATCAGCAAAATAATTCAGATTTTTTTTTCCCCCAACAGACAACTTGTTGCTAGGCAGAATAAGAAGTTTGTATTAGGCCTGTGAAGTTAACTCTTTATTTTTCAATAGAATCAAAAAGGAATATGGGGACAAATCAAACAAATGTTTATAAACAATTGAAAATGAAGTTCTGCACATTAGGAATGTTGCAATCTGGTTTTATTTTGCCAATATTGATCAAACCGCCATCACATTTATTAATTGTGAATCTTTAAATGTGTTTATAGTGAGTGCACAGTGTAACAATGTCAACACAATATTTAAAGTATCTTTTATCACATACAATTGTTTGATCAAAACAAATTAAATAGTACACAATAACTAAACAAAAGTAAAAACTACAATCAACTACTCTTTTAAATACTTTGGTCCCCCTGTTTCAAAAAAAAAAGAAAAAAGGTAAACATTGACACAAATGACCAAAAACAGATTATAAAATTATATTTTAATGTCATCAAACAGGATTTTTTTGGGTAAAAAATAATATATAACTTATTTTTCAAATGTGTTATGACAGAATTTAAGAGGATCCTAATGGTAAAAAAAAAATCTATATATTTGTTTTGATAATGAAAAATATCCAAATGTCCGCCGCATGCTTTGATTTGTCAGTGTGGCAAAAAAAAGGTCTTAAAAGTTGCAAGTGATAAACGCACATTTAGTCAAAAGAAATGTAAAACTGCATTAATAAACATGAATTAAAATGCATCAATAATCCATTTTAATGGAATGGTGAGATGCCCAAAGAGTCCCACCTCTAGTAAGACTGTTTGAATAAAGGACAATAAAACACTGTCCTTTCATTTAGTGATTCTTTGGTGTACCACTAGATGGAGCCGGCGTACCACTGGTGGTACCTGTACCACAGTTTGAGAATCCCTGGTCTAGATATTTCAGTGTTTAAAGTTAAAAAAAAAACAATGTATGACATTTTTTCAACACTTTATGAGCGGGACCCTTTTGGGTACCTCAGAATTTTAGTGTGATTTTTTTTTTTCCATCCTTCAAAAAAAGATATTGACTTAAAAATCAATGTTATGAATTATTATTCCAATTACTTCACATCAAATATTACACTTCAAAAATTTGGAGGGAATACTGTTGCATATTTCATGTTTTTGCCATAAACATAAAACATAAAAAAATACAAATTCAACAGATCTTAAAATGATATTTTAATGTCATCAAAAATGATTTTTTGGGTAAAAAAAAAATTACTTATTTTTCAAATGTGTTATGACCGAACTTAAGAGGAGCCTAATGGTAAAAAAAAAAAATCTATATATTTGTTTTGATAATGAAAAATATCCAAATGTCCGCCCTTTTGCGTATCTCAGAATTTTCCTTTTTTTTTTTTTTTTTTTTTTTTTCCAATTCTTCAAAAAATGATATTGACTTATGTTATGAATTATTGAAGGTTCCAATGACTTCACATCAAATATTACACTTTGACATTTTGGAGGGAATACTGTTGCATATTTCGTGTTTTTGCCATAAAAACAGGGTTTTCTTTGACAAAAAAGCATAAAACATAAAAAAAAATAAAAATACAATAAAAATTTCAACAAATCTTAAAATGATATTTTAATGTCATCAAACATGATTTTTTGGGTAAAAATAATCTCACTTATTTTTCAAATGTGTTATGACAGAACTTAAGAGGAGCCTAATGGTAAAAAAAGGATATATTTGTTTAGAAAATTACAAATATTTAAATGTCCAATGTATGACATTTTTTCAACACTTATGAGCGGGACCCTCTTGGGTCCCTCAGAATTTTAGTGTGTTTTCAATTTTTTTCAATTTTTTTTCCATTCTTCAAAAAAAGATATATTGACTTAAAAATCAATGTTATGAATTATTGAAGGTTCCAATGACTTCACATCAAATATTACACTTTGACATTTTGGAGGGAATACTGTTGCATATGTCATGTTTTTGCCATAAAAACAGGGTTTTCTTTGACAAAAAAGCATAAAACATAAAAAAAATTAAAAAATAAAAATTTCAACAAATCTTAAAATGATATTTTAATGTCATCAAACATAATTTTTTGGGTAAAAAAAATATCACTTATTTTTCAAATGTGTTATGACAGAACTTAAGAGGAGCCTAATGGTAAAAAAAAGGATATATTTGTTTAGAAAATGACAAATATTTAAATGTCCAATATATGACATTTTTTCAACACTTATGAGCGGGACCCTCTTGGGTCCCTCAGAATTTTAGTGTGTTTTTTATTTTTTTATTTTTTTTTCCATTCTTCAAAAAAAGATATTGACTTAAAAATCAATGTTATGAATTATTGAAGGTTCCAATGACTTCACATCAAATATTACACTTTGACATTTTGGAGGGAATACTGTTGCATATGTCGTGTTTTTGCCATAAAAACAGGGTTTTCTTTGACAAAAAAGCATAAAACATAAAAAAAAAAAATAAAATAAAAATTTCAACAAATCTTAAAATGATATTTTAATGTCATCAAACATGATTTTTTGGGTAAAAAAAAAAAAAAAAAAGACTTAATTTTCAAATGTGTTATGACAGAACTTAATGGTAAAAAAAAGGATATATTTGTTTAGAAAATGACAAATATTGAAATGTCCGCCGCGTGCTTTGATTAGTCCGTGTGACAAAAGTGTGAAGAGCCAACATTTGTAACTTCTTGTCTTCCTCCCGCAGACTCTGGGTCAGTCCATGCGTCAGGCGGACGTCAACTTGGAGAAGCTGAAGACGGAGTCTGAGCGCCTGGAGCAGCACGCCAAGAAGTCTGTCAACTGGCTGCTGTGGCTCATGCTGGTCCTGGTCTCCTTCACCTTCATCAGCATGATCCTCTTCATCAGACTCTTCCCCCGCCTCAGATGAAGGACACTTGGAGGTCATGCCTCATCGCCATCAGGTCAGCCTCCAGTCGTCACAGCAACGCTTTTTCCTTACCAAGTCTGGAACAATTCCCACTCCAACACACACACACACACACACACACACACACACACACACACACACACACACACACACACACACACACACACACACACACACATCCTGACACTAGTGTAAAGTAATGTACGTAGGTAGTCTAGTACTGGACTGCGATACTGGCTGTCTACACCTAAATAATGATGACAGCTCACATTCATTATTAACTACAACATGACAATAAAACATTTTCAAAGCAGCTTATAAAAAAAACTGTTTTATTTCTTCTTATATGACTCAATACTTGACATGTGTTAGGTCATATCAGCGCACGGAAATATTCATCCATTTATTCATTTTCTTCCGCTTATCCGAGGTGGGGTCGCGGGGGCAGCAGCCTAAGCAGAGAATCCCAGACTTCCCTCTCCCCAGCTCCTCCCGGGGGATCCTGAGGCGTTCCCAGTGTCTTTTGAAATACCTATTCTAAAAAAAAAAATTTTTTTTACATACACATCCAGTGTGTAGCTAGCGATTAGAGCGTTGTTTGACAGTTAGCAATTAGCATGATGGTTGTCAAATGGCAATTAGTTCAAGTTAAAAAAGTTAAAGTACCACACACACCAGGTGTGGCGAAATTATTCTCTGCATTTGACCCATCACCCTTGATCCCCCCCTGGGAGGTGAGGGGAGCAGTGAGCAGCAGCGGTGGCCGCGCCCGCTAATCATTTTGGTGATTTAACCCCCAATTCCAACCCTTGATGCTGAGTGCCAAGGACGGGGTTTGAACTCACAACCTACCGACCTCAGGGCGGACACGCTAACCACTAGGCCACTGAGTAGGTGGCGATTAGCGTGCTAGTTGCCATATAGCAATTAGCGTGGTAGTTGCCAGCCAATGATTAAGGCGCTTGTTTTCAGCCAGCAATTAGCACGGTTAGGGTTAGGTTAGGGTTAGGGGTTAAGATTAAAGGTTAGGGTTAGGGTTGGGCCAACTAGCAATTAGCATGTTATTTGCCAGCTATGTAGCGATCAGCATATTTGCCAGCTAGCAATTAGCGTGGTAGTTGCCAGCCAATGATTAAGGCGCTTGTTTTCAGCCAGCAATTAGCACGGTTAGGGTTAGGGTTAGAGGTTAGGATTAAAGGTTAGGGTTAGGGTTGGGCCAACTAGCAATTAGCGTGCCTGTGCCATATAGCAATTAGCATGTTATTTGCCAGCTATGTAGCGATCAGCATATTTGCCAGCTAGCAATTAGCGTGGTAGTTGCCAGCCAATGATTAAGGCGCTTGTTTTCAGCCAGCAATTAGCACGGTTAGGGTTAGGGTTAGGTTTAGGTTAGAGGTTAGGATTAAAGGTTAGGGTTAGGGTTGGGCCAACTAGCAATTAGCGTGACTGTGCCATATAGCAATTAGCATGTTATTTGCCAGCTAGCAATTAGCGTGGTAGTTGCCAGCCAATGATTAAGGCGCTTGTTTTCAGCCAGCAATTAGCATGGTTAGGGTTAGGGTTAGGTTTAGGTTAGAGGTTAGGATTAAAGGTTAGGGTTAGGGTTGGGCCAACTAGCAATTAGCGTGCCTGTGCCATATAGCAATTAGCGTGTTATTTGCCAGCTATGTAGCGATCAGCATATTTGCCAGCTAGCAATTAGCGTGGTAGTTGCCAGCCAATGATTAAGGCGCTTGTTTTCAGCCAGCAATTAGCACGGTTAGGTTTAGGTTAGGGTTAGAGGTTAGGATTAAAGGTTAGGGTTAGGGTTGGGCCAACTAGCAATTAGTGTGACTGTGCCATATAGCAATTAGCATGTTATTTGCCAGCTATGTAGCGATCAGCATATTTGCCAGCTAGCAATTAGCCTGGTAGTTGCCAGCCAATGATTAAGGCGCTTGTTTTCAGCCAGCAATTAGCGCTGCTGTTGTCAGCTAGCGATTAGTGTGGTCGTTGTCGGCTAACAATCAGCTTGGTAGCTGCCAGCTAATGATTAAGGCGCATGTTGCCAGCCAGCAATTAGCGCAGCATTTGCTAACCAGCGATTAGCGCAACATTTGCTAGCTAGCAATTAGTGCACCATTTGCTAGCCAGCGATTAGCGCACCAACTCCAATAAATCTGCTCGTTGCCAGTTAATGATTAAGGCGCATGTTGCCAGCCAGCAATTAGTGCAGCATTTGCTAACCAGCGATTAGCGCAACATTTGCTAGCCAGCGATTAGTGCACCATTTGCTAGCCAACGATTAGCGCACCAATTCCATTAAAACTGCTAGTTGCCAGTTAATGATTAAGGCGCATGTTGCCAGCCAGCAATTAGCGCAGCATTTGCTGACCAGCGATTAGCGCAACATTTGCTAGCCAGCGATCAGTGCACCATTTTCTAGCCAGCGATTAGCGCACCAATTCCATTAAATCTGCTAGTTGCCAGTTAATGATTAAGGCGCGTGTTGCCAGCCAGCAATTAGCGCAGCATTTGCTAACCAGCGATTAGCGCAACATTTGCTAGCCAGCGATTAGTGCACCATTTGCTAGCCAGCGATTAGCGCACCAATTCCATTAAATCTGCTAGTTGCCAGTTAATGATTAAGGCGCATGTTGCCAGCCAGCAATTAGCGCAGCATTTGCTAACCAGCGATTAGCGCAACATTTGGTAGCCAGCGATTAGTGCACCATTTGCTAGCCAACGATTAGCGCACCAATTCCATTAAATCTGCTAGTTGCCAGTTAATGATTAAGGCGCGTGTTGCCAGCCAGCAATTAGCGCAGCATTTGCTAACCAGCGATTAGCGCAACATTTGCTAGCCAGCGATTAGTGCACCATTTGCTAGCCAACGATTAGCGCACCAATTCCATTAAAACTGCTAGTTGCCAGTTAATGATTAAGGCGCATGTTGCCAGCCAGCAATTAGCGCAGCATTTGCTGACCAGCGATTAGCGCAACATTTGCTAGCCAGCGATCAGTGCACCATTTTCTAGCCAGCGATTAGCGCACCAATTCCATTAAATCTGCTAGTTGCCAGTTAATGATTAAGGCGCGTGTTGCCAGCCAGCAATTAGCGCAGCATTTGCTAACCAGCGATTAGCGCAACATTTGCTAGCCAGCGATTAGTGCACCATTTGCTAGCCAGCGATTAGCGCACCAATTCCATTAAATCTGCTGGTTGCCAGTTAATGATTAAGGCGCATGTTGCCAGCCAGCAATTAGCGCAGCATTTGCTAACCAGCGATTAGCGCAACATTTGGTAGCCAGCGATTAGTGCACCATTTGCTAGCCAACGATTAGCGCACCAATTCCATTAAATCTGCTAGTTGCCAGTTAATGATTAAGGCGCGTGTTGCCAGCCAGCAATTAGCGCAGCATTTGCTAACCAGCGATTAGCGCAACATTTGCTAGCCAGCGATTAGTGCACCATTTGCTAGCCTGCGATTAGCGCACCAACTCCAATAAATCTGCTAGTTGCCAGTTAATGATAAAGGCGCATGTTGCCAGCCAGCAATTAGCGCAGCATTTGCTAGCCAGCGATTAGTGCACCATTTGCTAGCCAACGATTAGCGCACCAATTCCATTAAATCTGCTAGTTGCCAGTTAATGATTAAGGCGCACGTTGCCAGCCAGCAATTAGCGCAGCATTTGCTAACCAGCGATTAGTGCACCATTTTCTAGCCAGCGATTAGCGCACCAACTCCATTAAATCTGCTAGTTGCCAGTTAATGATAAAGGCGCATGTTGCCAGCCAGCAATTAACGCAGCATTTGCTAGCCAGCGATTAGCGCAACATTTGCTAGCCGGCGATTAGCGCACCAACTCCATTAAATCTGCTCGTTGCCAGCTAATGATTAAGGCGCATGTTGCCAGCCAGCAATTAGCGTGCCGGCTGGCAGTTAGGGATTAGCATGTTATTTGCCAGCTAGCAGTTAGTGTACCAGTGGCAAGGTAGCAATTAGCGTGCTGGTTGTCGACTAGGGTTTAGCAGGCCATTTGCTAGCTAATAACAAAGGCGCTAGTTGACAGTCAGCAATTAGCGCATCAATTAGCGATTAGTTAGTTGTCAACCAGCGATTAGGATGCCAGTTGCCAGCCAGCGATTAGCAGCGCTATACTGTACTATTAGAAAGCATTAATATAAGAAGGTGTCTTTTCATTTCATTAAGTAGGGGGTCCCTGATCCTTCTCTGGGTCACTTTTGGGGTCCCTGGCCTGGAAAACAACCCGGACTTGAAGGCTCGTTACATGATGACATCACCGCCAACTCTCACCTGGTGCATGGTGGGTAATAACTGTGCGTTGTAGGACGTGGTCCCGACACGTGGACCTCCTGGAAGTGACCTGAGGCCCAGTAAAGACCTGCGTGAAGAACCCGCACATCTCAGCCTCAATCTCCAACTGGACTGCTTCTGGAACATGGTTTGTAAAACAACGTTTGTATAGTCAAGAAAATTTCTCCAGAAGGAACAATGTCAATGTGATTAATTGGTTCCGGCTTCGACAAAGTGCATGTTTTAGTGAAGGTTTTTAATATATAATAATATACTGTATGTCAAACAAACACAACACGGAGGGCATCTCTTTTTTAACAAGCCAAAACAACAACAACAACAACAAGCTGAACTGCCCTGAGGGATGGAAGGTGTGTAATATGATGTGTGTGCGTGTGTGTGTGTGTGTGTGTGTGTGTGTGTGTGTGTGTGTGTGTGTGTGTGTGTGTGTGTGTGTGTGTGTGTGTGTGTGTGTGTGTGTGAGCAAGGTTTGTTTCAAGGGGATCTTCATGGTCATGTTTAGTCCGCTCCCATGGAATGTGGAGGTCGACCAGAGTCTCGCTGGTTTATAGCAAACACAAAAATGTAACATTTTGCTGTAAAAGGACAAAAGAGAATGAGATTGTTGTCCTCCGAGGTCACCGGGAAGGAACATGAGAGAATAGTTGTGCTGGCACCAGGTGTGTCCGGCCTCATTTTTAACAGCTTTGAAAAATACTTTTTAAAAATGGAAAAAAAACCATAAACAAGTGTGATTAAAAAGGTGAAATGTGAGGAGAAAATGAGCAATGTTGACTCTAATAACACAAAGCTGCCATGTAGGCGGTTTATTATTTGAAACTGTCATAGCTCCAAAAATAATAATGAATCAAAATCAATGTTGTTATGAATTGTTGACATTTTCAAGGCTCCAATTATTTCACATCAAATATTACACTTTGAAATACATTTTATTGTGTATTTTGTGTTTTTGCTATATCAAAAACAAAGTTTTATTTAACAAAAAGGGGGAAAAAACAAACAAAAAAATATGAAAAATATTTTTTAAATGTAATATATCTGAAGTTCATCTTAAGACTATGGTGTTGAAAGTGGAAAAAACAAATGTACGATTTATTTTGAACACTTTTATGAGTGGGACCCTTATCCATCACCAATAATTTTAGTGAGACTTAAAAAAAAGAAAGAAAAAAAGTCATTGCTCAAAAAATAATCCAAATCAATGTTGTTATGAATTATTGACACATTCAAGGCTCCAATTATTTCACATCAAATATTACACTTTGAAATACATTTTATTGTGTATTTTGTGTTTTTGCTATATCAAAAACAAAGTTTTATTTAACAAAAAGGGGAAAAAAACATGAAAAAAATATTTTAAAATGTAATATATCTGAAGTTCATCTTAACACTATGGTGTTGAAAGTGAAAAAATAAAATGTATGTTTTATTTTGAACACTTTTATGAGTGGGACCCTTATCCATCCCAAATAATTTTAATGAGACTTAAACTTTTTTTTTTTAAATGTCATTGCTCAAAAAATAATCAAAATCAATGTTGTTATGAATTATTCAAGACTCCAATTATTTCACATCAAATATTACACTTTAAAATACATTTTATTGTGTATTTTGTGTTTTTGCTGTATCAAAAACAAAGTTTTATTTAACAAAAAGGGGGAAAAAACAAACAAATAATTTTCAAATGTAATTAGTGAATATATCTGAAGTTCATCTTAAAACTATGGTGTTGAAAGTGACAAAATAAAATGTATGATTTATTTTGAACACTTTTATGATTGGGACCCTTATCCATCTCCAATAATTTTAGTGAGACTTACAAAAAAAAAATTTTTAAATGTCATTGCTCAAAAAAATAATCAAAATCAATGTTGTTATGAATTATTGACATATTCAAGGCTCCAATTATTTCACATTAAAACATTCCACTATCAAATATATTTGTGTGTTTAGTTTTCTATGACAAAAATGGCATAAAACAAAAATCATTAAAAAAATAAAATAATAATAATACATTTTATTTGGTATGGCGCTTTTCAGGGTACTCAAAGACGTAAAAAATGTATATATACAAATATACATATATGTATATATATATAAAAAAAATTATATGTATATATATTAAACAATATATATATATATATATATATATATATATATATATATATATATATATATATATATATATACAGTATATATATATGAATTTTTTGAATATTGGAATATTTAAAGTTGAAAATAAAAACATTTTAAATCATAATAGCACATTATATATTTAACTTTAAAACTAAAAATCTATCTCAAATGTCTAATTCAAATAAATGTATTTTTTATATTAAAATTAAAAATATATATGTATTTAAAATCAAAATATTTTTTTCATGTTTTAAAAAAACAAATATAAACGTAAAATGGTTAAAAAGAATTAAATAACATTTATAGTACACATATCCTTAGAGAGTAATCCACATGACATTCAACCTGTTTAGCTTATTTCCTTCCTTCCTTCCTTCCTTCCTTCCTTCAAGGGAGGCTCCATTACACCAAAGTCACTAATCTCTCAGGCTTTGCAGGGGTCAAAGTTCAAATCCTACAATGTGATTAGTTTGCCGAGGGGTCAAAAACAATAAATTCCACTACTAATATGCTGTGAAGTGTGAGTGATTAGAAGAAAAGCTCGTTTGGAAGTCTTATTTAAGTGTGAACTGACGACGAAACATGCTAAACTGTCTCATCTCCTTCAAAATACACAATAACAGTGAGTATGTACGTATGTATGTATATAGATATACAGTAAATATATGGATATATATTTGTATACTTTTTATGTTTGTCTTATAAAACAATATCACTGGGTTCCATCCCCTCTAAAAGGTTTAAAATAATATTTTATTTATATTAAAATGTTTATTTTGCACTACAAAATAATTATTGACCTTTTTTTTCCATTAAACTTGATTGCCTTTTAAACATGCATGGAAACAAATTCAAGTTTGATGTAAAAAGGACAAAGACTGTTTGAAATAGTTCAATAAAGCGATTGTACAGCAGCAACATGAATCAATAAAGTGATCGTACAGCAGCAACATGAATCAATAAAGCGATCGTACAGCAGCAACATGAATCAATAAAGCGATCGTACAGCAGCAACATGAATCAATAAAGCGATCGTACAGCAGCAACATGAATCAATAAAGCGATCGTACAGCAGCAACATGAATCAATAAAGCGATCGTACAGCAGCAACATGAATCAATAAAGCGATCGTACAGCAGCAACATGAATCAATAAAGCGATCGTACAGCAGCAACATGAATCAATAAAGCGATGGTACAGCAGCAACATGAATCAATAAAGCGATGGTACAGCAGCAACATGAATCAATAAAGCGATGGTACAGCAGCAACATGAATAAATGAGCATGAAATAAATGTGATTCATGCCATCATCTTCTCATTAATCACATGCGTTAGCTCATTAAATTCGCTTTTTAACATTTGTTTATGAATTTGTTGTTGTTGTGGAAACTGTTAATGGAAATACAATACGATACAAATCAAATGTCTCCACCCCCAAGAAATATAATAATTTCTATATATACAGTGCCCTCCAAAAGTATTGGAACAGTGAGGCCAATTCCTTTATTTTTGTTGTAGACTAAAAACATTTGGGTTTAACATCAAAAGATGAATATGAGACAAGAGATCAACATTTCAGCTTTCATTTCCAGGTATTTACATCTGGATCTGATACACAACTTAGAAGATAGCATTAATTGTAATGGAACACAACATTTTTAGGTGAGCAAAAGTATTGGAACATATAAACTTAAAATATATTAAAGTGAATAAGACTTAATATTTAGTTGCAAACCCTTTGCTTTTAATAAGTGCATCAAGCCTGTGAGCCATTGACATCACCAAACTGTTGCATTCTTCTTTTGTGATGCTTTTCCAGGCTTTCACCGCAGCCTCTTTCAGTTGTTGTTTGTTTTGGGGGGTTACTCCCTTCAGTCTCCTCTTCAGCAGGTAAAATGCATGCTCTATTGGGTTTAAGTCTGGAGACTGACTTGGCCAGTCTAAAACCTTCCACTTCTTGCCCATGATCAACTCCTTTGTTGTTTTGGTCAATATGTTGCTGCATGATGAAGGATCTCCCAATCAGTTTGGTTGCATCTTTCTTTAGATTAGCAGACAAAATGTTTCTCTAGACTTCTGAGTTCATGTTGCTGCTGCCATCATGTGTTACATCATCAATGAAGATGAAAGAGCCCATCCCAGGAGAAGCCATGCAAGCCCAAGCCATGACATTACCTCCGCCGTGTTTCACAGATGAGCTTGTATGTTTGGGATCATGAGCAGATCCTTTCTTTCTCCAAACTTTCGCCTTTCCATCACTTTGGAAGAAGTTAAACTTTGTCTCATCAGTCCCATAAAACTTTTTTCCAGAATTTGTGAGGATCATCTCTGTACCTTTTGGCAAATTCCAGCCTGGCCTTCCTATTCTCCTTGCTAATGAGTGGTTTGCATCTTCTGGTGTAGCCTCTGTACTTCTGTTCATGAAGTCTTCTGCGAACAGTAGATTGGGATACCTTCACTCCTGCCCTCCGGAGGTTGTTGCTGATGTCACTAACGGTTGTTTTAGGGTCTTTCTTTATAACTCTCACAATGTTTCTGTCATCAACTCCTGATGTTTTCCTTGGTCTACCTGTTTAACGTCTGTTGCTTAGTACACCAGTGGTTTTTTTCTTCTTCAGGACATTCCAAATGGTTGTACTGGCTATGGCCAATGTTTGTGCAATGGCTCTGATTGATTGTCCATCTTCTCTCAGATTCACAATTGCTTCTTTTTCACCCATAGACAGCTCTTTGGTTTTCATGTTGGTTCTACCTCTAAATGCAGTCTGCACAGGCAAAACCTATCCTACCCAATCTGAAACTGAGCTCAGACATTCAGTGCTATTTATTGTTTGAATAATCAATGTCATTGGGAGACATCTGGGCAACAAAACACACCTGTCAGTCACATGTTCCAATACTTTTGCTCTGATGAAAAATGGGTAGGTTGAAACAAAATGTGCTATCTTCTAAGTTGTGTATCAGATCCAGATGTAAATACCTGGAAATAAAAGCTGAAATGTTGATCTCTTGTCCCATTTTCATCTTTTGATGTCAAACCCAAATGTTTTCAGTCTACAACAAAAATAAACAAATTGGACTCACTGTTCCAATACTTTTGGAGGGCACTGTATATATATATATATATATATATATATATATATATATATATATATATATATATATTTTTTTATATATATATACACACATGTATTTATATATGTATATATACATGTATATTTGTATATACTGTATATATGTATATATATATGTGTGTATATATATATGTATATATATATATGTATATATATTTATATATATATATGTATATATATATGTGTGTGTATATATATATATATGTATATATATGTGTATGTATATATATGTATATATATATATGCATATATATACGTATATATATGTGTATATATATATATATGTGTATGTATATATATATATGTATATATGTGTGTGTATATATATATATATATATATATATATGCATATATATAT
>NC_084749.1:6460807-6468307 GCF_033978785.1 Entelurus aequoreus
TACATCCACGTGTAAAGAACATCATGTCATGGCTGTCTTGAGTTTACAATCATTTCTTATTTTTGTGTGATGTAGTGATTGGAGCACATACTTGTTGCTCACAACAAACATTCATGAAGTTTGCTTATTTTATGAATTTATTATGGCTCTACTGAAAATGTGCTGGGTCAAAAGTATACATACAGCAACATACATGATCAGTTTTGGTGATGTAGAAAAGTTCCAATCAAATCAAATGATCTTCATGGCCTCTTAAGTTCATGTGAGTGATTATGATTGACAACACCCGTTGACTTCCCTGAGCACATTTAAATATGTGATGCAGTCATTAGACTCGCTTACAAACGCTACAGAGGAACTCGGCACGGATCTGAAAAAAAACCGAATCATTGACTCGAACAAGTCAGGAAAGTCACTTGGAGCCATTTCAAAGCAGCTTAAGGTCCCAAAAGCAGACAATTGTTGGTAAGTATAAAGTGCATGGCGCAGTTTTGTCACTGCCACAATCAGGAAGAAAACGCAAGCTATCACCTGCTGCTGAGAGAGAATTTATTAGAATAAGGCTTCGATTTATATTCTGTTGCTTTGATTAGTTGTTTAAAAAATATAATACAAATTCAATTATATATTAAATTTAATTGATTTATTAAATCGATTATTCGATTAGAAAAAAAGTTTTGATTTATTTTGTGTTGCTTTGCTTAAAATGATAACTAATACAAATGTGATGATTTGTTAAATTAAATGAGATTAAATCAGTTATTTGGTTAGAAAAAAGATTTGACTATCTACTGTTGCTTTGATTATTTTTTTAAATGTATAACTAATACAAAATATTTTCATTTATCAGATTATTCGTATTAAATTTTAATATTAAATGAGAAAAAAAGCTTTGATATATTATATTGCTTCAATTAATCATTTAAAAATTATAACTAATACAAATATATTTATTCATTCAATCAAATTAAGTGTATTAAAAAGCTGTGATTTTTATTTATATTAAATATTGTAACTAATACAAACTAATTTTTCAACTAAATTAAATTTTATTAAATTGACTATTTTGATTAGTAAAAACCTTAGATTTATATTCTGTTGCTTTGTTTAGTCATTTGAAAATTACAACTAACACAAATGTATTTATTTATTAAATTACAATTATTAAATCCATGCATCCATCTTCTTCCGCTTATCCAAGGTCGGGTCGCGGGGGCAGCAGCCTAAGCATTTTGGTGTAGAAAACCATATTATTTGGAGCATTCACACAATTATAATAAATAGATGTACTTTGGTGTAGAAAAGCATATTCTTTGGAGCATTCAGCCAATTATAATAAATAGATGTATTTTGGTGTAGAAAACCATATTATTTGCAGCATTCACACAATAATAATAAATAGATGCATTTGGTGTAGAAAACCAAATGTGTGAATGTTTGGAGCATTCACACAATAGTAATAAATAGATGTATTTTGGTGTAGAAAAGCATATTATTTGGAACATTCACACAATAATAATCCATCCATCCATTTTCTACCGCTTGTCCCTTTCTGGGGTCGCGGGGGGTCACTGGAGCCTATGTCAGCTGCATTCGGGCGGAAGGCGGGGTACACCCTGGACAAGTCGCCACCTCATCACAGCACAATAATAATAAATAGATTCATTTTGATGTAGAAAAGCATATGAGTGAATGTTTGGAGTATTCACACAATAATAATAACTAGATGTATTTTGGTGTAGAAAACCATATTATTTGGAGCATTCACACAATAATAATAAATAGATGTACTTTGGTGTAGAAAAGCATATTATTTGGAGCATTCACACAATAACAATAAATAGATGTACTTTGGTGTAGAAAAGCATATTATTTGGAGCATTCACACAATTATAATAAATAGATGTATTTTGGTGTAGAAAACCATATGTGTGAATGTTTTGGAACATTCACACAATAATAATAAATAGATGTATTTTGGTGTAGAAAATCATATTATTTGGAGCATTCACACGATAATAATAAATACATGTACTTTGGTGTTGAAAAGCATATTATTTGGAGCATTCACACAATAATAATAAATAGATGTACTTTGGTGTAGAAAAGCATATTCTTTGGAGCATTCACACAATAATAATAGATTAATTTTGATGTAGAAAAGCATATGTGTGAATGTTTGGAGTATTCACACAATAATAATAATAAATAAATGTATTTTAGTGTAGAAAACCATATTATTTGGAGCATTCACACAATTATAATAAATAGATGTATTTTGGTGTAGAAAACATTATTTGGAGCATTCACACAATAACAATAAATAGATGCATTTTGGTGTAGAAAACCAAATGTGTGAATTATTGGAGCATTCACACAATAATAATAAATAGATGTATTTTGGTGTAGAAAAGCATATTATTTGGAGCATTCACACAATCATAATAAATAGATGTATTTTGGTGTAGAAAATCATATTATTTGGAGCATTCACACAATAATAATAAATAGATTCATTTTGATGTAGAAAACCATATTCTTTGGAGCATTCACACAATAATAATAAATAGATGTATTTTGGTGTAGAAAAGCATATTATTCGGAGCATCCACACAATAATAATAAATAGATGCCTTTGATGTAGAAAAGCATAATATTTGGAGCATTCACACAATAATAATTAATAGATGTATTTTGGTGTAGAAAAGCATATTATTTGGAGCATTCACACAATAATAATAAATAGATGTATTTTGGTGTAGAAAATCATATTATTTGGAGCAATCACACAATAATAATAAATAGATGTACTTTGGTGTAGAAAAGCATATTCTTTGGAGCATTCACAGAATAATAATAAATATTCATTTTGATGTAAAAATCCATATTCTTTGGAGCATTCACACAATAATAATAAAAAGATATATTTTGGTGTAGAAAACCATATTAATTGGAGCATTCACAGAATAATAATAAATATTCATTTTGATGTAGAAATCCATATTATTCGGAGCATCCACACAATAATAATAAATAGATGCCTTTGATGTAGAAAAGCATATTATTTGGAGCATTCACACAATAATAATAAATAGATGTATTTTGGTGTAGAAAAGCATTAATTGACACAATGAAGTGTTTTCCATCTGCATTGAACAAAGCAGCAGAAGAAGAAGAAGAAGAAGAAGAAGAAGAAGAAGAAGAAGAAGAAGACACTCCCGCGTGTTTATGTTCCTCCCCGACAAAGAGCGCCGGGTGTCCCCGCTGCTCTCGCTGCTCTCGCCGTTGCTCTCCCCGCTGCTCTCGCCGCTCCAGATCCGCACCGTGTCCGCCTTGACCTCCACGGCTCCGGCTGGATCCGCTCCGGGTGTTGTGGGCGTCCGGCGCGTGTCCCAGCTGGTGAGTGGCAGGCAGGCAGCACTTGTTTACTGGCGCACACTAAAGGAGACACGCAGAGACACAACCGCCAGCTCCAGCTCGGAACTTTTTACGCATCCATTTTAAAAAAAAAACTGTCCCCGGGGGTCAGACTCGGTCGCCGGCGGGCCACGCACGCACCACCGTGGCCGTTTAGCGCGGCGGGTTCCTTTTTTTTGTTTTTTTTGCGCACGTTTCACACCGAACGCGGGTTTGTTTTGGATTAGCTAGCTAGCTTTAGCTGCCCCCCCTTTTTTTCCCTCCTTCGTCTTTCTTCCGTGGGCTAATCTACACGCCACATTCTTTACCTTCCACAGGGAGGAAATACACGGACCTCCAAACTTTGTCCACCCGCCCTCCCTGTGTGTGTGTGCTTCCGTCTGGAGCTTTTTATGACTTGGCGGCGTGGTGCTGCCTCGGAAGGGGTGAAGGAGTTCACGTGAGTGCTGGGAAGAAAAGCTCCACGTTTTTGTTTTGTTTTGTTTTAACCTGGAAGCCCACTCAAGATAACTTCTGACACGCGTGGACATTTTTGGACTACTCGTGGATGTCCGGAGCAAAAAGAAGCGGGGACACATGGACGCTGACTGCCGTCTTCACTTATGGAAAATGAACATTTGTGTGGCCGCCATGGAGGACCACGAAGTCTAGTGGCCCTGGTCTGCCCTTCAAGGCGCGGGGAGCGACATACCGTGTCCGGGGAGATCCTTCCATCGCCGCCGAACGATAATCGTCGTTAAACACTTGAGTCGCTGCCCCCCCTCCCCCCGCCCCTTAAAAATGAGACTCAAACTCGGAGCACAACTTGGGCTTTTTCTGCTCATTTGTAGCTGCCAACATGGACTTACCAAGGGAGAAAGTAAGTACATGTTTAATTATTTAATTTTCATTTAACATGGAATATCGCCGACATGATTGTTATGGCAATAACATCGCGCATGCGTACAATGGTTGTTTAGAGCCCCCCCTCACAATCATGGCTGCCCGCCATTAATTACACGTTTTTGGAGGAATACACTCCCCTCCCCTCTTCCCTCTTCCCTAATGCTGTCTGCTTCCCCCCCCCCGGATGGGGTCTCATCGCCGGGGACAGATTAGCCGGGATGGGGGCGAAGCAAGCTGGATACAAACAGCCCTGCTAGCGTGCTAGCATGCTAGCTAGCTAGGCCTCCCGCGACGTAAACAAGCCGTTAGCATCAAAGCGGATTAGCCACATTAGCATAATAGAATATTTAGTTAGCGACATAATTCCTCCCTCCGGCAAAGGGAGTGTCGTTTTTATCAATGGATCCTCTAAGGCAGTGGTTCTTGACCTTGTTGGAGGTACCGAACCCCAACAGTTTCATATGCGCATTCACCGAACCCTTCTTTAGTGAAAAATAAAATGTTTTTTTTTTTCAAATTCAAGACAAAGTTATATGTTTTTGGTAACACTTTAGTATGGGGAACATATTCGAAGTAACAAAGACTTAATTTAGAGTTATTCGGACACTAGGGGAACATATTCTAAGTAATAGAGACTTAATTTAGAGTTATCAATCAATCAATTTGGTTAGGGTCAGGGTTAGAGGGTTAGGGTTATAATAAGGCCATGCCGAATAAGGCATTAATAAGTACTTAATAATGACTAGTTAAGAGCCAATATGTTACTAATTTGCATGTTAATAAGCAACTAATTCATGGTGAATATGTTCCCCATACTAAAGTGTTACCATGTTTTTTTACTGGTGCACAAAATTAACCGTGCATGAACACCACCTTGTTCAAACAACAAAACCAACACAGTGCATAAACTCACAACAAATGACACACCTGCAAACCAGTCAGCTGTTGTCGTATCCGTAATACGCCGATAGGGAGAAGTTTGTATTTACACGATGAGTCGGGTGTGTCTTGACCTCCGCCGAATCCCTGAACCCGACTCACCCAACCCCTAGGGTTCCATCGAACCCAGGTTAAGAACCACTGCTCTAAGGGTTGGCTTCATCGCGGTGATGACCGCTTGGGAACGAATCCACAACAAATAATGTTACTTTTTCAAATCGTCTCAAACATGAGCCAGGGCACACTCGGCCCTTACAAGTTCATAAAAAAAAGACATCACTAAAATAGGCTTTATTTACAACTTGACTGTACCGCCCATATATATTTTAATTAGTACAGTGTTTTTCAACACATTTGTGCCGTGAGATACAGTCTGGTGTGCCGTGGGAGATTATCTAGTTTCACCTATTTGGGTTAAAAATATTTTTTGCAAAGCAGTAATTATAGTCTGCAAATGATGTGTTGTTGTTGAGTGTCGGTGCTGTCTAGAGCTCGGCAGAGTAACCGTGTAATACTCTTCCATATCAGTAGGTGGCAGCCGGTAGCTAATTGCTTTGTAGATGTTGGAAACAGCGGGAGGCAGTGTGCAGGTAAAAAGGTGTCTAATGCTTAAACCAAAACTAAACAAAAGGTGAGTGCCCCATAAGACAGTGGTTTTTAACCTTGTTGGAGGTACCAAACCCCAACAGTTTCATATGCGCATTCACCGAACCCTTCTTTAGTGAAAAATAAAATGTTGTTTTTTTTCAAATTCAAGACAAAGTTATATGTTTTTGGTAACACTTTAGTATGGGGAACATATTCGAAGTAACAAAGACTTAATTTAGAGTTATTCAGACACTAGGGGAACATATTCTAAGTAATAGAGACTTAATTTAGAGTTATCAGTCAATCAATCAATTTGGTTAGGGTCAGGGTTAGAGGGTTAGGGTTATAATAAGGCCATTTTTGATTGATTGATTGAGACTTTTATTAGTAGGTTGCACAGTGAAGTACATATTCCGTACAATTGACCACTAAATGGTAACACCCGAATAAGTTTTTCAACTTGTTTAAGTCGGGGTCCACTTAAATTGATTCATGATACAGATATATACTATCATATATACTATCATCATAATACAGTCATCACATAAGATAATCACAATGAATTATTTACATTATTTACAATCAGGGGTGTGGAGGGGGGGGATATGGACATCAAGTAGTGGACATAGAGAGAGAGAGAGAGTTCAGAAGGCATAAGAAAAAGTATCTGCATTTGATTGTTTACATTTGATAATTAGCAATCCGGGGAGGGTGTTAGTTTAGGGTTGTAGCTGCCTGGAGGTGAACTTTTATTGCGGTTTTGAAGGAGGATAGAGATGCCCTTTCTTTTATACCTGTTGGGAGCGCATTCCACATTGATGTGGCATAGAAAGAGAATGAGTTAAGACCTTTGTTAGTTCGGAATCTGGGTTTAACGTGGTTAGTGGAGCACCCCCTGGTGTTGTGGTTATGGTGGTCATTTACGTTAAGGAAGTAGTTTGACATGTACTTCGGTATCAGGGAGGTGTAGCGGATTTTATAGACTAGGCTCAGTGCAAGTTGTTTAACTCTGTCCTCCACCTTGAGCCAGCCCACTTTAGAGAAGTGGGCCATGCCGAATAAGGCATTAATAAGTACTTAATAATGACTAGTTAAGAGCCAATATGTTACTAATTTGCATGTTAATAAGCAACTAATTAATGGTGAATATGTTCCCCATACTAAAGTGTTACCATGTTTTTTTACTGTGTGCATGAACACCACCTTGTTCAAACAACAAAACCAACACAGTGCATAAACTCACAACAAATGACACACCTGCAAACCAGTCAGCTGTTGACGTATCCGTAATACGCTGATAGGGAGAAGTTTGTATTTACACGATGAGTCGGGTGTGTCTTGACCTCCGCCGAACCTCTGAACCCGACTCACCGAACCCCTAGGGTTCCATCCAACCCAGGTTAAGAACCACTGCTCTAAGGGTTGGCTTCATCGCGGTGATGACCGCTTGGGAACAAATCCACAACAAATAATGTTACTTTTTCAAATCGTCTCAAACATGAGCCAGGGCACACTCGGCCTCTGGATTTTTTCAATCAATCAATCAATCAATTAATGTTTATTTATATAGCCCTAAATCACAAGTGTCTCAAAGGGCTGCACAAGCCACAACGACATCCTCGGTACAGAGCCCACATACGGGCAAGGAAAAACTCACCCCAGTGGGACGTC
>NC_084749.1:6473307-6478307 GCF_033978785.1 Entelurus aequoreus
TTCCATTAGACCGATGATATCGTCCACTAAATATTAAAAGAAAAAATATTATTTCCATATATTAGCCACAGATTGTGAAACATTGTGAAAGGAGTTCTTTAGACCGAAAGAAAATGTTTATTTACACACCTTAATTGTTTCCAAACGGTGTCTGTAACACAACAGTAGAACGGCTGATCAAACAAAACAGAAGTCATGGTCATGGACCCACTAGCGGCGCAAGCTCGCTCTCCAATCAACTAAACAGACTCAACTCCACGGGGACGTTTTGGTCAATTTACTGAGGAATTTGTGAAACTGAAACAACAGAAAAAGATGGCCATAGTAAGTTAATAACACTAACACAGACACTCATAAACATGTTAGCATATTAGCCAATGCTAACGAAAATAACTTGATGACATTACAGTACGGTAGCACGTACAAATATGCATGAAAGCACTACTGTAAAATTGTTGTAGTTATATTGTAAAACTTACTAGGGTTGCAAGTAGGGCTGCAACAACTCATGGAATAAATCGATTAAAATCGATTATTAAAATAGTTGCCGATTAATTTAGTCATCGATTCGTTGGATCTATGCTATGCGCATGCGCAGAGTTTTTTTAATTTGTAATTTTTTTTAATTACATTTTTTTTAAATTTTTTAAATTTTTTAATAAACCTTTATTTATAAACTGCAACATTTACAAACAGCTGAGAAACAATAATCAAAATAAGTATGGTGCCAGTATGCTGTTTTTTTTCAATAAAATACTGGATAGGATAGAAATGTAGTTTCTCTTTTATCCGATTATTAATTGATTAATCGAAGTAATAATCGTAAGACCAATTGATTATCAAATTAATAGTTAGTTGCAGCCCTAGTTGTAAGGTATATACCATATGGCAGTGGTCCCCAACCACCGGGCGCACAAGAAATAAAAAATAAAACAAATGTTTTTTATTTTTATTAAATCAACATCAAAAACACAAAATATACATTATATATCAATATAGATCAATACAGTCTGCAGGGATACAGTCCGTAAGCACACATGATTGTATTTCTTTATGAAAAAAAAATAAAATAAAAACATTTTAGCACAGCTTTTATCTAATTTCTCTGCCTTCTTGTTTTTAAATACACTGCTTGCCTATCTGTTTTATCCAGTGCTTTTATTTCTATTTTTATCTATATTTCTGTTTTATCTAGTGTTTATCTAGTGTTTTTCATGTTTTCATTTCTATTTTAATTTTCTATTATATATTCTAACTTTCTATTTTTTATTTTTTTTATACTTTGTAGCACTTTGAGATTTTAACAAATGTAAAGTGCGTTACAAATGTAATTCATTATTATTATTTATTATTATTATATCTTGCAAGAAATTTGTAGACAGGACCCTGCATGGGAATCATCAAAGACCATTTTAGTTTTCAGGTGCCATTATTTGGGAAGAATTAGGCCAGTTTTTCTTAGTTTTTTTGGTGAAGTTGTAATCCTGGATGTATTTATTTTGTCTTTTGATTGTGTCGCGGGCCAATAAAAAAAACAACACACTTTGGACACCCTTGAATTAAAGTTTTGGCAAACTCTAAATGTTTATTTCAACTATTGTCCCTTAAATACACATTGAGGCTATTTAGTCAATTACTCATCAACAAACTAATCAATGATTATTCAAATGATCAATAACGAGTAGCTTCAGTTTGCTGTCTCTTGGTAAACACGCAAACTTTGTGTGCGTCTGGAAGCACACATTGCTTAAATGTGTGTAACACACACTGTAGGCCGATAAAAACCTGGCAAATGACTGTAAACGTGTATGATACTTGTTCCTTGTAAAAATACTAATCTGATTTTAATTGGACAAGAGAAGGGTAGTTTTGTTCGTGCAGCTTATTTGACTATATGGAAAATGAGGGATCATAAAGGGATGCTCAGTGTGTGGTAAGAATGAGCAGGAAGCTGTGCGTGCCGGGATCAAGGAAGTTCATTTGCATATCATACTTGAAAACAAGCCCCAAAACTGAGGAGTACAGTGGCATTTCGTGACAATGCTGTGCACGTTGTGGAATGTGTTTGAAGTGGTGTGTGTGTGTGTGTGTGTGGAATCGTACCCTGATTCAAAACGATTCTCGATTCAAAATCAATACTTTTATTAATAACACTGGGTGCTAGTTCTATGATTAACTACATTCCTCTATAAAATAAACAGCTCTGTTTAACTTCTGTATTAATTAAAAGAAAACTGATTTTGTTTCATAAAATTGTACCCAAATATGTAATAAAGTCAAATACAAATAAGGCAACAAGAGAAGTATCCAACACTTCTCTTTTCTAAAGTAAATGTGTACATCAGATATGATTATCTACATCAACTATATACGAGTCGCTAGACATGACAGATTAAAAAAACAACATTTTTGATATATATTTTTTAATCGATTTAAGTATTGTTAGAAATAAGAATTGCAACTAATGCAAAAATCTATTTTTTGTCACACCCTTTGTAATCACAAATAAAAAGGAATCGCTATACAGATGTTAATCGATATTTTTTCCCCAACACCTCTAATTCTTTAACTGTTTGGTTTGTCTTGCATTCATGGAGGAGGAATTGACATCCTCTTTAAAAAGCCCATTTTATTTGTCAGCTTCAAATTTCAGGCCCATCAGCTCAATTTCAATGTCGTACTGTTTTGTAGTTTTGTTAACCTAATTGCATCACTAAGCTGTGTAAAAAGAAAACCACTCAGAACCAGAACAGAAAGGAACTTCAAAGGTCCTTCACAGGACCAATGTTACTTTCTTCTCAACAGTTATTTCATCTGCTTTTTGAAACTGACTACATGTCCTCCTTGGTACTAATGGAAGAAAAACAATGTCCACTAACAACATCCTTTTAGATGACCTATTGTTCTTATGTGGCAGGGCAAAGTCAAAGCAATGGATAGGTTCTGTTATGTTGACAACCGCTTATGTCGACGTGAGTCAGCAAATCCGAGGGATGTCAAAACAAACGGGCTGCACCGTATTAAGATGTTTTTGGACTTAAATGTTGTCTTCCAAAATGAAATACAAGAAATAAGAAGACAGTGATTTTTAGTGCAGGACCTTCTAAAATGTCTTTTTTGAACAAGAATGTGTATAGAAAGTAGTATGTTGAGCAAGAATGTGTATAGAAAGTAGTTTGTTGAACAAGAATGTGTATAGAAAGTAGTTTGTTGAACAAGAATTTGTATAGAAAGTAGTTTGTTGAACGAGAATGTGTATAGAAAGTAGTTTGTTGAGCAAGAATGTGTATAGAAAGTAGTTTGTTGAACAATATTTTGAATAGAAAGTAGTTTGATGAACGAGATTGTGTATAGAAAGTAGTTTGTTGAACAATATTTTGAATAGAAAGTAGTTTGATGAACGAGATTGTGTATAGAAAGTAGTTTGAACAAGAATTTGTATAGAAAGTATTTTGTTGAACAAGGATGTGTATAGAAAGTAGTTTGTTGAACAAGAATTTGTATAGAAAGTAGTTTGTTGAACAAGAATGTGTATAGATAGTAGTTTGATGAACAATAATTTGTATAGAAGATAGTTTGTTGAACAAGAAATTGGATATAAAGTAATTTGTTGAACAAAAGTTTGTATAGAAGGTAGTTTGTTGAAAAATAATGTGTATAGAAAGTAGTTTGTTGAGCATGAATGTGTATACAAAGTAGGTTGTTGAACGAGAATGTGTATAGATAGTAGTTTGATGAACAATAATTTGTATAGAAGGTAGTTTGTTGAACAATAATTTGTGTAGAAGGTAGTTTGTTGAACAATAATTTGTATAGAAAGTAGTTTGTTGAACAATAATTTGTGTAGAAGGTAGTTTGTTGAACAAGAAGTTGGATATAAAGTAATTTGTTGAACAATAATTTGTATAGAAGGTAGTTTGTTGAAAAATAATGTGTACAGAAAGTAGTTACTTGAACAATAATTTGTATAGAAAGTAGTTTGTTGAACAAGAATTTGTATAGAAAGTAGTTTGTTGAACAAGAATGTGTATAGAAAGTAGTTTGTTGAACAAGAATGTGTATAGAAAGTAGTTTGTTGAACAAGAATGTGAATAGAAAGTAGTTTGTTGAACAAGAATGTGTATAGAAAGTAGTTTGTTGAACAAGAATGTGTATAGAAAGTAGTTTGTTGAACAAGAATGTGTATAGAAAGTAGTTTGTTGAACAATAATTTGTATAGAAGGTAGTTTGTTGAACAAGAATGTGTATAGATAGTAGTTTGATGAACAATAATTTGCATAGAAGGTAGTTTGTTGAACAAGAAATTGGATATAAAGTAATTTGTTGAACAAAAGTTTGTATAGAAGGTAGTTTGTTGAAAAATAATGTGTATAGGAAGTAGTTTGTTGAGCATGAATGTGTATACAAAGTAGGTTGTTGAACAATCATTTTTAAAGAAAGTAGTTTGTTGAACAATAAGTTGTATAGAAGGTAGTTTGTTGAACAAGAATGTGTAAAGTTGGAGCCTCTTTTTGTCCAAACAAAGTATCTTTTTGTGTAACGCCTGTCCTCACTAGTCACAGGTGAGCAGGAGCCTATCCCAGCTGCCTTCAGGTGAGAGGTGGTGTACTCCCTGCACTGACTGGTGGCCTCGCCTGCAGTCAGCTGGGATAGGCTCCAGCTCACCCATGACTCTGAAAGCCATCGCCGCACGTTTACACGCCTCACCACCAGGTAGTGTTTTCCAATACATGTCGGTGAGGTCGGCCACGGTCACGTAGCCACCACCGTGCACGTGCGAGCTGCCAAGCTAATCTGCGCCACAGAAGGAAGTAAACTGTCGGGGTTCCTCCTTAAGTACTTCCTCCCCTGCTCTTATCTCGCCACAAACTGTCCTTTTCAACTTTGACCAACTTGGCAATTATTATTTTTTCCCCTTCATGCGTGTTTGTTTGTGCGCACGTCCAGGCAGACATTACCAAGCAGCACCTCTGACTCCTAATAGTTTGATCATTTGTATA
>NC_084749.1:6490807-6570807 GCF_033978785.1 Entelurus aequoreus
CAAGGCGATGCATTAAGGATGGACAAAAGCATCCATCTCCAAATGCTATATATACTTGCATTATTATCATTACATCAGCTGCTACTTCCGTCTCCAAATAATAATGGCAATAATGTCCTTTATCGGCCATTTGTAGGTAAATATGTCCATGGCGAGCATGTTACATGGTGGAAAACTAAGTGTTGCGTTGTCTCGTGTGCTCGTTACGTCACCCTGGGATCCTCTTCCACTCAAAAAGTAATATCCCCAGAAAAGGAGCTATAAAGTTCCCCCCCAGGCTCCGAGTGTTCCTTGTTCTTGCCGCGCTTCTGCATACATAAAAAGTTGTACTTTCTTGGAACTATAAAAGACCTGGACCTCCCACTCCCACACAAACCTAGAGAACTACTCTATTTGGACAAAAGTGTGAGGACATCTGAATCCAGTAATGAATCAGTTGACCCAGTGAATCATGGAACTTCATTCCAGGGTCAATCTGGTTCCATCATAAGATCTTTAGGAGTTTACAGATTTTACTATTTTTCTAACTGTGACGCAGCACTTGCCACTTAAGTGTAAAAAGAAGTTCATCACGCAAAAACTAAAACACAACCATTGGGACTATGAATCCATTCTGTAGTAGTAAAAACACAAAAAAAGCCTAAGAAAACGCCAAACACAGACTTAATGCTTTGATGCTGAGTTCTTATGGATGTGCTGGGTACTCATGTTGTTTCCTCGAGGTTTAGTGTTTAGGTTACTCATGTTGTTTCCCCAAGGTTTAGTGTTTAGGGTACTCATGTTGTTTCCTCGAGGTTTAGTGTTTAGGGTATTCATGTTGTTTCCTCGAGGTTTAGTGTTTAGGTTACTCATGTTGTTTCCCCGAGGTTTAGTGTTTAGGGTACTCATGTTGTTTCCTCAAGGTTTAGTGTTTAGGTTACTCATGTTGTTTCCCCGAGGTTTAGTGTTTAGGTTACTCATGTTGTTTCCCCGAGGTTTAGTGTTTAGGTTACACATGTTGTTTCCCCGAGGTTTAGTGTTTAGGTTACTCATGTTGTTTCCCCGAGGTTTAGTGTTTAGGTTACACATGTTGTTTCCCCGAGGTTTAGTGTTTAGGTTACACATGTTGTTTCCCCGAGGTTTAGTGTTTAGGTTACACATGTTGTTTCCCCGAGGTTTAGTGTTTAGGTTACACATGTTGTTTCCCCGAGGTTTAGTGTTTAGGGTATTCATGTTGTTTCCTCGAGGTTTAGTGTTTAGGTTACACATGTTGTTTCCCCGAGGTTTAGTGTTTAGGGTATTCATGTTGTTTCCTCGAGGTTTAGTGTTTAGGGTATTCATGTTGTTTCCCCAAGGTTTAGTGTTTAGGTTACACATGTTGTTTCCCCGAGGTTTAGTGTTTAGGTTACACATGTTGTTTCCCCGAGGTTTAGTGTTTAGGTTACACATGTTGTTTCCCCAAGGTTTAGTGTTTAGGTTACTCATGTTGTTTCCCCAAGGTTTAGTGTTTAGGTTACTCATGTTGTTTCCCCAAGGTTTAGTGTTTAGGGTACTCATGTTGTTTCCCAGAGGTTTAGTGTTTAGGTTACACATGTTGTTTCCCCGAGGTTTAGTGTTTAGGTTACTCATGTTGTTTCCCCAAGGTTTAGTGTTTAGGGTACTCATGTTGTTTCCTCGAGGTTTAGTGTTTAGGGTATTCATGTTGTTTCCCCGAGGTTTAGTGTTTAGGGTATTCATGTTGTTTCCCCGAGGTTTAGTGTTTAGGGTATTCATGTTGTTTCCTCGAGGTTTAGTGTTTAGGGTATTCATGTTGTTTCCCCGAGGTTTAGTGTTTAGGGTATTCATGTTGTTTTCTCGAGGTTTAGTGTTTAGGGTATTCATGTTGTTTCCCCGAGGTTTAGTGTTTAGGTTACTCATGTTGTTTCCCCGAGGTTTAGTGTTTAGGTTACACATGTTTCCCCGAGGTTTAGTGTTTAGGTTACACATGTTGTTTTCCAGAGGTTTAGTGTTTAGGTTACACATGTTGTTTCCCCGAGGTTTAGTGTTTAGGGTATTCATGTTGTTTCCTTGAGGTTTAGGGTACATATGTTGTTTTCTTGAGGTTTAGTGTTTAGAGTACTCATGTTGTTTCCCCAAAGTTTAGTGTTTAGGGTACTCATGTTGTTTCCTTGAGTTTTAGTGTTTGGGGTACACATTTTGTTTCCCCGAGGTTTAGGGTACAAATTGTGTTTTCTTGAAGTGTAGTGTTTAGGGTACACAAGTTGTGTTTCCCCGAGGTTTAGTGTTTAGGGTACACGTGTTGTTTTCTTGAGTTTTAGGGTACAAATGTTGTTTTCTTGAGGTTCAGTGTTTAGGGTACACATGTTGTGTTTCCCTGAGGTTTAATGTTTAGGGTACACACGTTGTTGTTTCCCTGAGGTTTTATTTTTAGGGTACACACGTTGTTTCTTCCCTGAGGTTTAATGTTTAGGGTACACACATTGTGTTTCCCTGAGGTTTAATTTTTTAGGGTACACACGTTGTTTCTTCCCTGGGGTTTAATGTTTAGGGTACACACATTGTGTTTCCCTGAGGTTTAATTTTTAGGGTACACACGTTGTTTCTTCCCTGAGGTTTAATGTTTAGGGTACACATGTTGTGTTTCCCTGAGGTTTAAAGTTTAGGGTACACATGTTGTTGTTTCCAGAGGTTCAATGTTTAGGGTACACACGTTGTTGTTTCCCTGAGGTTTAGTGTTTAGGGTACACACGTTGTTGTTTCCCTGAGGTTTAGTGTTTAGGGTACACACGTTGTTGTTTCCCTGAGGTTTAAAGTTTAGGGTACACATGTTGTTGTTTCCCTGAGGTTTAGTGTTTAGGGTACACACGTTGTTGTTTCCCTGAGGTTTAAAGTTTAGGGTACACATGTTGTTGTTTCCCTGAGGTTTAGTGTTTAGGGTACACACGTTGTTGTTTCCCTGAGGTTTAGTGTTTAGGGTACACACGTTGTTGTTTCCCTGAGGTTTAGTGTTTAGGGTACACACATTGTTGTTTCCCTGAGGTTTAGTGTTTAGGGTACACACGTTGTTTCCCTGAGGTTTAGTGTTTAGGGTACACACGTTGTTGTTTCCCTGAGGTTTAGTGTTTAGGGTACACACGTTGTTGTTTCCCTGAGGTTTAGTGTTTAGGGTACACACGTTGTTGTTTCCCTGAGGTTTAGTGTTTAGGGTACACACGTTGTTGTTTCCCTGAGGTTTAAAGTTTAGGGTACACATGTTGTTGTTTCCCTGAGGTTTAGTGTTTAGGGTACACACGTTGTTGTTTCCCTGAGGTTTAAAGTTTAGGGTACACATGTTGTTGTTTCCCTGAGGTTTAGTGTTTAGGTTACACACGTTGTTGTTTCCCTGAGGTTTAAAGTTTAGGGTACACATGTTGTTGTTTCCCTGAGGTTTAGTGTTTAGGGTACACATGTTGTTGTTTCCCTGAGGTTTAGTGTTTAGGGTACACACGTTGTTTCCCTGAGGTTTAGTGTTTAGGGTACACACGTTGTTGTTTCCCTGAGGTTTAGTGTTTAGGGTACACACGTTGTTGTTTCCCTGAGGTTTAGTGTTTAGGGTACACACGTTGTTGTTTCCCTGAGGTTTAGTGTTTAGGGTACACACGTTGTTGTTTCCCTGAGGTTTAGTGTTTAGGATACACACGTTGTTGTTTCCCTGAGGTTTAGTGTTTAGGATACTCACGGTGTTGTTTCTTCGAGGTTTAGTGTTTAGGTTGGCAGGCCGACAGAAGCGCACACTTGCAGTATAGTTTAGTCTCAGAATGACTGTAATCGCTCCTCACCATGTATATTTGATAACAGCCACATTTCATTATTGAAATCAGTAGAAAGACTCCAAAATCATTCACTAAGTCAAAACCTGCCGCATGCTCGCTTTCTTGCGACTGTGTAGAGACACAAACCACACAATGCTGGGACCATTCTTCGACGTCATGTGTTCCAGTCGATCAGACACCAATCGTTACTGGCCGGTGTCTGCGGACAAGTTATTGATCCCCAGATCCCAATCATTGCCTTTCAATGCTGATCACAAGAAATGATCAGGCGGGGGTGGGGTCACACCTTGCAGCTTGGTCCTTCTTTTGACAGGCCAGGGTACTGCAGGCTGTGTACGCTAATCCTCAACGCATCATTGTTTGACTCATTTCACCTGATCAAGCCTTTGTAACATCGCACACTAAACAAGTAACACAATCCTTACTGGCCGATATTGCTGGCATTGCACGGATTTCACCGTAAAAGAAAATAATTGGCAGCTCAGTTGCCAGACTTTAACTGTAAAAATAACAGTGCTGCCGTTTTTCAATTTACAATAATGCAATGTAAAAACAACAATCGTAGATTTTACGGTTTAAAAAAAACAACCCAGCAGTGTAGTCGCTAGAATTCTACCATAAAAACAACACTGGGACCGTTTTCATTTAGAGCAGAGATGTCAAACTGCTTTTCATTGAGAGGGCCGCTTGTAACAGTGAATAATGTATGAATTTGACTGTCCATTTTACAGTAAAAAAAAAAGTACATTTACAGCATTTTACTGTAAAATATAGTGTTTTATAATTTTTTACAACATTTTACGGTAAATGGAGAAACAGTACTACTGTTTTTTGGTTTTTTTTGGGGGGGTGGGGGGGGCTTACGGAAAAAGCTGGCAACTTAGTTTCCAGAATGTTTGTGTTAAATTCACATTGTTTTTACAACATGATATTGTTCATGGAAAAACAGTACAAGTTCTTTTTTTATTCTGGCAACTCAGCTGCCAGTTTTTCTACTGTAAAAACAAATGTACCGTCTTTCCATTTACAGTAATACACCGTTAAAAACAACAACCCTAGATTTTACAGTCAAAAACTGGCAGCTCAATCAACAGAATTTTAACGCAAAAAAAAACGGTGGGTTTTTTTCAATTTACAGTAATATGCTGTAAAGAACACCATAAAATGTATTGTCATTTGTATTAATTTGATGGGTAGTTTACTGTAAAATCACAAGTCAAGCAGATATTTAAGTATTTATTTTTATTCAGACAAAAAAATGTTTGGAAAGTATGATAATATTCTGTGATATTTGTTGCAATATTGCATACTATTAAAGGCCTACTGAAATGAATTTTTTTTTATTCAAACGGGAATAGCAGATCCATTCTATGTGTCATACTTGATCATTTTGCGATATTGCCATATTTTTGCTGAAAGGATTTAGTATAGAACAACGTTGATAAAGTTCGCAACTTTTGGTCTCTGATAAAAAAAAACCTTGCCCCTACCGGAAGTAGCGTGACGTTGTCAGTTGTTCACTCACTCATATTTTCCTATTGTTTTCAACGCAGCTAGAGCGATTCGGACGATTACCCCATTAATTTGAGCGAGGATGAAAGATTCGTGGACGAGGAACGTTAGAGTGACGGACTAGAATGCAGTGAAATACATATTTTTTTTCGCTCTGACCGTAATTTAGGTACAAGCTGGCTCATTGGATTCCACACTTTCTCCTTTTTCTATTGTGGATCACGGATTTGTATTTTAAACCACCTGGGATACTATATCCTCTTGAAAATGAGAGTCGAGAACGCGAAATGGACATTCAGTGCCTTTTATCTCCACGACAATACATCGGCGAAATGCTTTAGCTATGAGCTAACGTGATAGCATCGTGCTTTAACTGCATATAGAAACAAAAAAAATAAACCCCTGACTGGAAGTATAGATAGAAAATCAACAATACTATTAAACCGTGGACATGTAAATACACGGTTAATGCTTTCCAGGCTGGCGAAGGTTAACAATGCTGTGCTAACGACGCCATTGAAGCTAACTTAGCAACCGGAACGCACAGAGCTATGCTAAAAACATTAGCTCTCCACCTACGCCAGCCAGCCCTTATCTGCTCATCAACACCCGTGCTCACCTGCGTTCCAGCGATCGGCGGAAGGACGAAGGACTTCACCCGATGCGTTTGGCAGCCCGGAGACGTAGGAAGTCAAGGTGAGGTCGGCGGCTAGCGCGTCTGCTCTCCAACAAAGTCCTCCTGGTTGTGTTGCTGTAGTCCGCTGCTAATACACCGATCCCACCTACAACTGTCTTCTTTGCAGCCTTCATTGTTCATTAAACAAATTGCAAAAGATGTCCAGAATACTGTGGAATTATGAAATGAAAACAGAGCTTTTTGTATAGGATTCTACGGGGTACCATAACTTCCGTTAAACTGACTTCGTCACGCGCATACGTCATCATACCGCGACGTTTCAGCCGGATATTTCCCGGGAAATTTTAAATGTCACTTTATAAGTTAACCCGGCCGTATTGGCATGTGTTGCAATGTTAAGATTTCATCATTGATATATACACTATCAGACTGCGTGGTCGGTAGTAGTGGCTTTCAGTAGGCCTTTAAAGTTTAAAAGGTATGCAATTTCAAACAGTACATATATTTTTTCTGTCAAATTTAAAAACATCAATTACATTTAGTGAGAAAATATGAAGTACTTTAATGACACATGTCATTTCCAGGTGTTTGCGGGCCAGATAAAATGATGTGGCGGGCCAGGTCTAGCCCCCGGTCCTTGAGTTTAACACCTGTGTGTTAGAGTAACGCGCTGTAAAAATTAGAATTTACGCTAAAATTGTAGCAGCCCAATAATAACAACCATATATTTCACGGTAAAAAAAAAAATGGCAGCTGAGTCGCCAGAATTCTAAGAATGACAGTGGTTCAGTTTTTTATGTACAATAATGCGCTGTAAGAAGCATAGGCGCACATCCCGTGGGGGCTTCCATCCCGTGGGTGCTTCGGGGCCTGAGCACCCACGTGGGATTAACGGCAATTTTTATTATTTTACATAATTTTTGAAAAATCCATCCTGTTGTTAATTTAGTGGCGTGTTTGGTCCGTTTCACATAATAAAAGAGTCACAAATCAAATAGTCTATCATTAATAAAATCTAACCAAGGCTTTATTGTGCCCGATAATAAACTAATGACACAATCATCTTGACTTTGAACACACTGGCCACGAACGAATGAAGGGCATACTTAGTCAACAGCCATACATGTCACACTAAGGGTGGCAGGATGAACAATGCCAACACTGCCATAAACCTGTGCCATATAGTGAAACCACACTAAACAACAACGACAAACACATTTCGGGAGAATATTTGCACCGCAACACAACATAAACACTACAGAACAAATTCCCAGGATTCCCTGCAGCACCAACTCTTCCGGGACGCTGCAATATAAACAAACGCCATGGGTGGATCTACACCTAACATCCACTGTAATGATACCACGTACAATAGCGTATTTGGTCGATACTACTATTTTTTAACATCACAAAATCTTTCGTTTTTAAAAATATATATTATGTTTATAAACTCAGGAAATATGTCTCTGGGCACATGAGGACTTTGAATATGATCCTGTAACTACTTGGTATCGGATTGATACCCAAATTTTGTGGTATCATCCAAAACTAATGTAAAGAATAGAATAGGAGAATATAATGTACTTTATTGTCATTATATTTGCATATAACGAGATGAAGGACTCCAACTTAAGGTGCACTTGTGGAAACCAATATGGGATAAAAAATAAATTACACAAGAAGTAATAAAGATAAAAAATAAGAATTGAAATAAACAGACTACTATCCAATAAAAATAATAAGCAACCCTGTACAATATGCAAAATACTGTACAATATACAGAACAAGACAAGAGTACCGGAGAAGAATAAGTGATAATTACATTTGAACAGAAGTGTAGATAGAACATGTTAAAACATAAAATAAGCAGATATTAACAGAAAATGAACAAGTAGATTAATAATTCATTTTCTACCACTTGTCCTTAATAATGTGTACAAAATAATAGGTGTATAAATGACACAATATGTTACTGCATAGACTAATTAGCAGTCTTTGTTTGTTTACTTACTACTAAAAGACAAGTTGTCTAGTATGTTCACTATTTTATTTAAGAACTAAGTTGCAATAAGAAACATATGTTTCATGTAACCTAAGATTTTTGTTAAAATAAAGCCAATAATGGCCTTTTTTTTGTGGCCCCCTTTATTTAAAAAAGTACTGAAATACTTTTGGTACCGGTACCAAAATATTGGTATGGGGACAACACTAATACACACACACACTGGTAGAAATGTAGATCGGCGCCTATGGTACTACAGCAAAACCACATTTTTAATATTGAGCTGTTGATACTTTATCAGCGTCTGCTGGTAATATGTTAACTTGACACGTTATGTGTCACCAAAGGAACAAACGGTCTATTCCAGGAAGTACAGGAAGCATCACATTTTTAGAGGACTAAAACAAAATCAACATCTAGGGCCGGAAGTGTATGTTTTGGGTCAATGGTCACCAGGGAAATACCCCCCCCCCCCCCCCCCCCCCCCTGTTGAATGGGATAGTACTGCAAAAGACGTGTGCAAGTGTGTGTGGAGTCACATGCTTCCAGCTGCTGTAATGTTTAACCGGTCACCTGACACGATGACCTGCTTCGCCCTAAAGAAAGACCATCAGGACGAGTGCGTGTAAAGGCGAGGCAAGAAGTGCCAAGGATAAATAGCGAGTATTCCCATTAGGGTTGCAAAGGGCTGGAAAGTTTCCGGTAAATTTCCGGAAATTTACCACGGGAAGTTAAGCTCGGGAAGTTTGGAAATTTTGACCATTTTTTGATGATTCAGAGTTGGACACCGTCCACCTTATTCTGTAGAGTAAGATGAGACGCTTGTAAAACACTAATGCAATGCCACACACAGATATAAATAGTCAGCTAAACAATTGGAGTAGTCTTTAAAAATATTTGACTGATGGACAAATGAATAGAAATAGGCTAGATGAATAAATGAACAGTCAACCAGCATGCTAAATCAAACTATAAGCTACATTCTTGTATGACAACAGAATGGCTAGCAGAACAGAAGGCAGAGGAAACTACACCTTTTGATTTAGTAGTTGCTAGTTGAACTTTACACATCACAAAAAAAGGTAAATTTGGATCGCTAACGTTGTTAGCATAAATGAATGGGATTTAACATAGAGAAAATTAGCGTCACGGCTAACGGAGAAATATTTTCGGTTCATTATGAGACTGGTGGTACATAAACCTAGCTAGCTAGAGATATTGGCCCCAAAATCATTTAGCAAGTACAGGAACAGCTAGCTAGCTTGGGTGGAAGTCTGCTGGAGTAGTCTACAGTCATACAGTAACAAGCAATTACACCTCTATTACACTTAAATACCATACATCAAATATATTTACCCCAGTAATATCATCAACACTTTTTCGGAGTATAAGTCGCTCCGGAGTATAAGTCGCACCGGCCGAAAATGCATAATTAAGGAAAAAAAACATATATAAGTCGCTTTTTGGGGGGAAATGTATTTGATAAAAGCCAACACCAAGAATAGACATTTGAAAGGCAATTTAAAATGTCTAAAGAATAGTGAACAACAGGCTGAATAAGTGTATGTTATATGAGGCATAAATGAACGTGCCTGGTATGTTAACGTAACATATTATGGTAAGAGTCATTCAAATAACTATAACATATAGAACATGCTATACGTTTACCAAACAATCTGTCACTCCTAATCGCTAAATCCCATGAAATCTTATATGTCTAGTCTCTTACGTGAATAATATTATTTGATATTTTACGCTAATGTGTTAATCATTTCACACATAAGTCGCTCCTGAGTATAAGTCGCACCCCCGGCCAATCTATGAAAAAAACTGCGACTTATAGTCCGAAAAATACGGTACCTGACTGGATGAAGTCCTTGGGCTCAAATACTAGTCTGGCCTCAATAGCCCTGCTGTAGTGTGTAGCATGCTGGGAATTATCTGGGCATGTGATGGGAGAATGCACTGCACATGTGATGGAGGAATGCACAGTGCAGGGTTGAAAATCAACTGAATTTACCCAAGAATCCAACATTTAGTAACATTTTCAAAACTTTCCGGAATCTTTGTCATCGCAACTTTTCTCTGACTACAACTGAACGTTCACCTGGAGAAAATCAGGAGCATTGTGGCAACTGACCGGAAGTCTTTGACCACAAATGTAGTTGCTAAGGGTGTCAAAAAATATTGATTTTCAGATGAATCGCGATTTTATGTGTAATGATTCAGAATCATTACACAGTAATATCGTCAAAACTTACCTGACTGGATAAAGTCCTTGGGCTGAAATACTAGTCTGGCCTCATTAGCCCTACTGTAGTGTGTAGCATGCTGGGAATTATCTGTGCATGTGATGGAGGAATGCACAGTGCAGGGTTGAAAATCAACTGAATTTACCCAAGAATCCAACATTTAGTAACATTTTCAAAACTTTCCGGAATCTTTGTCATCGCAACTTTTCTCTGACTACAATTGAACGTTCACCTGGAGAAAATCAGGAGCATTGTGGCAACTGACTGGAAGTCTTTGACCACAAATATAGTTGCTAAGGGTGTCAAAAAATATTGATTTTCAGATGAATCGCGATTTTATGTGTAATGATTCAGAATCATTACACAGTAATATCGTCAAAACTTACCTGACTGGATTTAGTCCTTGGGCTGAAATACTAGTCTGGCCTCATTAGCCCTGCTGTAGTGTGTAGCATGCTGGGAATTATCTGTGCATGTGATGGGAGAATGCACTGCACATGTGATGGAGGAATGCACAGTGCAGGGTTGAAATTCAACTGAATTTGCATTTAATCAGGTTGTTTTATCTAATAATCATGCTGCAAGATCTTGCACAGACCTGGGAATTCTGCGGCCCGCGGGCCACATCTGGCCCTTTGTGCGTCCCTGTCCGGCCCACGTGAGGCCAATCATAAATTACAAAATAAATTTAAAAATGTATCTATGTCGAGTGTGCAATACAACGGTGCTGCTTTTGTTTTGAAAAGCGTTATTTGTATTACTTCCGTGTGGACGTATGCTCGTGCGTGATTGTGAGTGAATGTGAACAGCTGCAATCACAAATTACAAAATAAAGTTGAAAAAACATCTGTCGTGCGCGCAATACAACTGTGCTGCTTTTATTTTGAAAAGTGTTTTTTGTGGACAACTCAAACACCACACAAAGTTACACTATGACTCCTCAGTCATGCGTGTGCTTATTCTACTGTCATTTATTATTAATGTTCATTTATTGATATTAATCATGGAATGCTGTTACTAGAGAAAGTTACAGGAATGCACACTTCATCCTATGCTTACATTTCATTGTGCAACATGAGGATGTTTAGGGGAACTAAGTGTGATCTCTGAAAGGGCTACAAATGATTTCCAAAGCAGTGCTTTTGGTATAAAGTTTAATTAGGTTAAATGAAAGTATTGTTATTATTATTATTATTATTATTATTATTATTTATCTTACGGTGTATATCAAAAATAATATTGAGCAAAATTTAATTGAAATATTGTTGTTGTGGCCCTCCAGCAGTGCTCGGGTTGCTCATGCGGCCCCCGGTAAAAATTAATTGCCCACCCCATCATGTTGCATTCAATGTTTATTCCCATTAATTTCCCATTAATTCCCGTGGAAAGTTTCCATCTTTGAATATTTTGCAACCCTAATTCCCACCTCGCGTCAACTTTTTCCAATTCACTCAGGCTCCGTACTGAATCATGTCCCACTGATGAATGAGCTCGTAATAAATGGAAGTCATTTTTTATAGTACGGCCTCCGCTCCGTCAGAGACTGATGTGTCGGTCAGCATGACGTCAGTATTCCATACCTGTGGATATCCTGCACGGAAAAACCAACAGAGGACATTCTTTGTGCTTCAAAGGGAGATTCTGAAGTGGAATTGCCGTCTTTTTTTGTTTCAGCGTGTTTAATGGCGTGTGAAAGTGGTAGGAAGTGGCTGGAGGAGTTCGAACAAGGGATTTCCGTGGTTGTTTGCGCAGTGGTGGGCGGAGGTGCCGGCAATGGAAAAGGTAGCTGGACCGAGAGATATGGAAAGAGCAGTGTGTGTGTGTGTGTGTGTGTGTGTGTGTGTGTGTGTAGTTTTTCCGTCTGCACCCGGTGAGACTTGGTGGTCGATCCGCACAGACAAACGGGCCATTAAGCTGACCCGGCCCCTGGGCTCAGTATCTCTCCAGCCGCCATCCCCTCGCCGGCTCGCTCTTTTCCGTCTCGGTTTGTCAATTTTCCCAAGCGGCACATCTTCCCAAACCCCCATCTCTCAGTTGGCCTCTTTCTTCCCCCCGGCGTTCCACACCATTTCTTCTACCTGTCCTCAACATAACCTATCGCCACATGTAATTCTGGGTGACGACTGCTTTTAAAGGTTTATATGGTTGTTTTTTTTCTTAGACTTACACAGACTTTAATGACCATGAATTGATTAACGTGGACTCCGACTTAAACAAGTTGGAAAACTTATTGGGGTGTTACCATTTAGTGGTCAATTGTACGGAATATGTACTGTACTGTGCAATCTACTAATAAAAGTTTCAATCAATCCACAAAGGAAAATTATTATAATTTTTTTGTATTTTATTTTTTTACGACTTTGTTTTTTTAGACTTAGTTTTTTTTTTTTAGACTTAGTTGGGTTTTTTTAGACTTAGATTTTTCTTTTCGTCTTTGATTACTTTTCACATTGTCCAAACAGACCTAAATCAGTCACAACAAATCGCATAAAATTGTTTTTTGTTTTTTTAGGACTTAGTTTTTTTAGACTTAGTTTTTTTTAAGACTTATTTGGTTTTTTTTAGACTGAGTGTTTTTTAGACTTAGTTGGGTTTTTTTAGACTGAGTTTTTTTTAGACTTAGTTGGGGTTTTTTACTTAGATTTTCTTTTTTCGTCTTTATTGCTTTTCACATTGTCCAAACAGACCTAAATCAGTCACAACAAACGGCGTAAGATCGTTTTTTTTTTAGATTTAGTGTTTTTTTAGACTTACATTTTTTTTTTCGTCTTTGATTGCTTTTCCAAATTGTTCAAACAGACCTAAATCAGTCACAACAAAACGCATAAGATATTTTTTTTTTTTTAGATTTAGGGTTTTATTAGACTTATATTTTTCTTTTTGTCTGTGATTGCTTTTCAAATTGTCCAAACAGACTGAAATCAGTCACAACAAAGCGCGTAAGATAGTTTTTTTTTTAGATTTAGTTGTTTTTTTAACTTACATTTTTTTCCATCTTTGATTGCTTTTCACATTGTCCAAACAGACCTAAATCAGTCACAACAAATCACGTAAATTATTTTTTTGTTTTTTTAGGACTTAGTTTTTTTAGACTTAGTTTTTTTTAGACTTAGTTGGGTTTTATTAGACTTAGATTTTTCTTTTCGTCAGTGATTGCTTTTCACATTGTCCAAACAGTCACAACAAACGGCGTAAGATCGCACACGGCTCTCACTGGATGCAAGAATGTAAACAGGAAGTAGGTTTGAAACAGAGCTAAGTCTTTAACGCACATTTTGGACCATCAGAAGCCTAAAAAAAGAAATCACAATTTGGGATGGGAATTGATAAGATTTTTTCCGGTTCCGATTACACTTTAGGTTCTGCTTAAGGATTTGTTTTTTTTATCGGTTCTCTTATCGATTCTTATTTGGAATTAAAGAGGAAAAAAATGTCAAGATCGGACAAACATTACAGGGAGACAGAACAGGTGACGCAACCGGTGCAATGGACGTCAAGTGGATGTAGCATAATATTGTGAGAGTCTAGTCTATAGTGGATCTAACATAATATTGTGAGAGTCTAGTCCATAGTGGATCTAACATAATATTGTGAGAGTCCAGTCCATAGTGGATCTAGCATAATATTGTGAGAGTCTAGTCCATAGTGGATCTAACATAATATTGTGAGAGTCCAGTCCATAGTGGATCTAGCATAATATTGTGAGAGTCCAGTCTATAGTGGATCTAACATAATATTGTGAGAGTCTAGTCCATAGTGGATCTAACATAATATTGTGAGAGTCCAGTCCATAGTGGATCTAGCATAATATTGTGAGAGTCTAGTCCATAGTGGATCTAACATAATATTGTGAGAGTCCAGTCCATAGTGGATCTAACATAATAGTGTGAGAGTCCAGTCCATAGTGGATCTAACATAATATTGTGAGAGTCCAGTCCATAGTGGATCTAACATAACAAAATAGTTGAGAGTCCAGTCTATAGTGGATCTAACATAATATTGTGAGAGTCTAGTCCATAGTGAATCTAACATAATATTGTGAGAGTCCAGTCTATAGTGGATCTAACATAATAGTGTGAGAGTCCAGTCCATAGTGAATCTAACATAATATTGTGAGAGTCCAGTCTATAGTGGATCTAACATAATAGTGTGAGAGTCCAGTCCATAGTGGATCTAACATAATATTGTGAGAGTCCAGTCTATAGTGGATCTAACATAATATTGTGAGAGTGTAGTCCGTAGTGAATCTAACATAATATTGTGAGAGTCCAGTCCATAGTGGATCTAACATAATAGTGAGAGTCCAGTCCATAGTGGATCTAACATAATAGTGAGAGTCCAGTCCATAGTGGATCTAACATAATAGTGTGAGAGTCCAGTCCATAGCGGATCTAACATATTAGTGTGAGAGTCCAGTCCATAGTGGATCTAACATAATATTGTGAGAGTCCAGTCCATAGTGGATCTAACATAATAGTGAGAGTCCAGTCCATAGTGGATCTAACATAATAGTGAGAGTCCAGTCCATAGTGGATCTAACATAATATTGTGAGAGTCCAGTCCATAGTGGATCTAACATAATAGTGAGAGTCCAGTCCATAGTGGATCTTACATAATAGTGAGAGTCCAGTCCATAGTGGATCTAACATAATAGTGAGAGTCCAGTCCATAGTGGGGCCAGCAGGAGATCATCTTGAGTGGAGACAGGTCAGCAGCGCAGAGACGTCCCCAACCGATGCACAGACGAGTGGTCCACCCTGGGTCAGACTTTGGACAGCCAGCGCTTCATCTGTGGTCACCGAACCTGTGCCCCCCCCTCAACAAAGGAGAGGGGGGCAGAGCAGAAAAGAAACGGCAGATCAACTGGTCTAAAAGGGGGGTCTATTTAAAGGCTAGAGTATACATAAGAGTTTTAAGATGGGACTTAAATGCTTCTACTGAGGTGGCATCTCTAACTGTTACCGGGAGGGCATTCCAGTGTACTGGAGCCTGAATAGAAAACGCTCTATAGCCCGCAGACGTTTTTTGGGCTCTGGGGATCACTAATAAGCCGGAGTTCTTTGAACGCACATTTCTTGCCAGGACACATAGAATAGAATAGAAAGTACTTTATTGATCCCTGGGGGAATACGGAACAATACAATCAGCAAGATAGGATGGAGCTAGACCGTGTAGTATTTTATACCTCAGTAGAAAAACCATAAAGTCACATCTTAAGTGCACAGGAAGCCAGTGCAGGTGAGCCAGTATAGGTATATATATATACCGTAATTTCCGGACTATAAGCCGCTACTTTTTCCCCTCGTTCTGGTCCCTGCGGCTTATACAAGGGTGCGGCTTATATACGGCCTGTTCTTCTCCGACACCGACGAAGAGGATTTCGGTGGCTTTAGTACGCAGGAGGAAGACGATGACACAATGATTAAAGACTGACTTTTCATAGGCTGGTTATTTTGATAACGTACAGGCGAGCACTTTGTATTACTTTGCACCGTTGTATTATTTGTACTCTGCACGAATGCTGTTCGCCATGTCAAAGATGTGAAAGTTTGATTAAATGATTGAAAGATTTATTGTTAATAAATGGGACGCTTTGCATACCCAAACAGTCATCTCTGTCCCGACAATCCCCTCCGTGGTAGCAGTAACCCCTATATACTACGGTATTTACACATCAAAACCCAGCGGCTTATAGTCAGGTGCGGCTTATATATGGAGCAATCTGTGTTTTCCCCTAAATTTAGCTGGTGCGGCTTATAGTCCGGAAATTACGGTATATATATATATATATATATATATATATATATATATATATATATATATATATATATATATATATATATATATATATATATATGTATACACAGTATGCAGCCGCATTTTGTACCAACTGTAATCTTTAATGCTAGAAATAACAAGTCATTGGTGTGTTTAGTAGAACACGCCAAAGTTAAGTTGGAGAAAATGATTCTGTGCAAATGCGTCACGGACCGGTACCGGTCCCCGGACCGGTGGTTGGGTACCACTGTTCTAAAGCACGAGACTAATGCGGCGACTCTTTTACGAGTTGGAAAGACATTTCTGTAGAAATGCTGAGGCGTTACACCAAGCAGACGGACATGTTTAACAGCCGTGAACCGGGGGTAGAAGAAGCTGATATGGCAAAGCCATCATGCATCCAGACTCATGTAGCTCTGGTTTGCGGCCGGCAGCGTTTGTGGGGCTGGCCCTGCAGCTGCTGCCGAGTCCAGCGGGCCAACTGGGCCCCGACAGCCTCCCTCTCGGGCCGAGGCTCACCACACCAAGACTGTGCCGCACGCTCGGCTCGCTAAACGTGGGAAGATGAAAGGGAACATCAGATGTTTTCTGTATTACTCACACAGTGTGAGTAATACACACACGCGGGTGACGTTTTCGTGTGTGTGTGTGTGTGTGTTGTCTGCCCTTTCGCTGTGTTCTAAGCACAGCCTGCAGTTGATTGCCTTGCTCCTGTTTCGTAGCAAACGTGTTGACTATGTCAGGAATGCCGGTTATTTGTTTGACGCGCCACCTGGTTTAGACCGTTTCGTCTTGCGGGGCCGGAATTTTTGGGATTTTTCTGCCTTCGCTTCACAGAGCTGCAAGCTGCCCAATAACAGAGAAGAAAACCTTCAAGTGTGCCCTTGTTTGCGTTGCCAATCACATGTGGCGTCGAACCAATTTAGCAAAGACAACATCTGAGAGCGAAAGCCTGGAAGGAGGAACTTTGGATGCAGAGACAGTGACCCGTCTTATCTGCTCCACACATGGATGGCATTCCTGGCCTTTTGTGCCTTGCCAGTCTTGGAACAAAGGCAGAACACAATGAGGCAGTCCATGGTCTTGGAATGTAACAATAGGCCACGTCTGTATTGAGGGATCCTATGAACTCAGTTATTCTTCTCCAGAAGCAAAGATTACGTTGAGATAACAGATGGATAACAAACAGGAAGATGTGTTTAACTAAAACTGAACTGGCTACAAAGTCAACAAAAACAGAATGCTGGACGACAGCAAAGACTTACTGTGGAGCAAAGACGGCGTCCACAAAGTACATCTGAACATGACATGACAATCAACAATGTCCCCACAAAGAAGGATAAAAACCACTGAAATATTCTTGACTGCTAAAACAAAGTAGATGCGGGAAATATCGCTCAAAGGAAGACATGAAACTGCTACAGGAAAATACCAAAAAAAGAGAAAAAAAACACCAAAATAGGAGCGCCAGATAAGAACTAAAACACGACACACAGGAAAACCGCAAACGAGTCCAAATAAGTCAGCGTGTGATGTGACAGGTGGTCACAGTACACCTACTTTGAGACAAGAGCTATAGTGATGCATGCTTGGTTATGCTTTAAAGTCATATCCAACAATTGCGACAACGACTTTTTACTGTCAACTGAGTTTATTTTTTTAAATGATTTCTTCTGGGGGTGTGCCTCCGCATTTTTTCAACGCAAAGAATGTGCCTCGGCTCAAAAAAGGTTGAAAAACCCTGTTAAGCTGTGCACCTCACAAGTGACTGCTAGTGCTTATGAAAGCAGGACGACAAAGGTGCGATCTTTGGGGACCTTTCACAATGGAACTGCTGAAAACTGAGCACTGAACTGAAGTGAATCACACGACTGGTAGTCTCTTATTCAAACCGTGCTTTGGAATCAGTCCCTGTCCAAGTGTCTTGAAGAGGCTGCGATCCTCAAGCGTTCTGATTCCAAAGGTCAACTCGTGCCAAGGGATTAGCAAGTCATTGTTTTTAAAAACAAGTGTCAATGACCCGTCAGGTGACTTTTTATCCTGGTTCCTGTCTGGCCGTCTCTCCCTGATTGCACTCGTCTTTCCGTTTCTGTCCGGCGCCTGAGGCAGAAGGTGGAGGAGATGGAGTCGAGCCAAAGTCACCAGAGCGATCTGGTTTGGGCCTCTTCGTCTTTTGGCAAGGCTTTGCTCTTCTCTGCTCGCCGCAGCCTGGCCCCGTGCCACAGCTGTAACGGGACCCGGCGTTTGTGTATAAATAGGCCGGCCCTCCGCTCGCCGCTTGCCATGCTCCTCGATGGCCGGCCGGGGCCAGTGGAGGAACAGGTGCTCGGCACCCACAACCTCTCTCTAACTGCCCGGTCCTTCCTGCGCCTTCATGCCGTGTCCTCAAACGCACATGTCCGTTACACCGGCTTGTAGCGACACCTCCACCAAACGTGTAAGGTTAAGGACACGGTGGAGGTGGGTGGGGGTTAGGAAAAACCCATTTCCAAGAATTTGTGTGAACCAATCAAGGACAGGGGTGTCAAATGCACAGGTTTTACTGTTTGCTGAGGCCCCTTCTACACCAGACCTGGGCGCAGAATGCCCTTTGTTGCGGAATGCCCTTTGTGCGTCCCTGTTCGGCCCGCGTGAGGCCAATCATAATTTACAAAAATTTTAAAAAAAAGTATCTATGTCGAGTGTGCAATACAACGGTGCTGCTTTTGTTTTGAAAAGCGTTATTTGTATTACTTCCGTGTGGACGTATGTGCGTGCGTGATTGTGAGTGAATGTGAACAGCTGCAATCACAAATTACAAAATAAAGTTGAAAAAACATATACGTCGTGCGCGCAATACAACTGTGCTGCTTTTATTTTGAAAAGTGTTATTTATGGGCGTAGGTCCGTGTGTAACCTGCGAGTGAAGGTGCACATGCAGCGACAAGTGATGCACGGTTTACACCCGAGACGCTAAAAAGAGAAAAGTTGATGACGAATGGCGTGTTTTCAACAAGACATGGACTGCCAAGCAACGTTCCCTCTAAGGTGCACGCCTGCGCAATTGCGCACTGCTCAAGCGTCCTCTGCGCACAGCAAATATATGCCGCGCACCAAATCAAATCCCATCTGAATTCTAAACAAAATAAACACATTTATTCTGTGTCATTTTGTGACAACAAGCGGCCCTAACGGTGTTCGTCAACACCGTTCAATTGAACACCGTTCAATTGAACACCGTTCAATTATTGTAACGTCTATCGAGATGCTTCGAGGCCAGGATCTATATCGATCACTTTATTGAGCAAAACTGTTTATATTTGGCCATAACCACACCAAAAACATGAGTAAAACACTTCTATCTCGAAAAACTAGTAGATTTCTGCCGTACAAACCAGGCCAAAGCCAACTTGTCATCTGTCACCAACACGCATACCACTAAACCACTGGTGCGTTTATGGTCACACAAAAAGTCGGACAACTCAAACACCACACAAAGTTACACTATAACTCCTCAGTCATATGTGTGCTTATTCTACTGTCATTTATTATTAATGTTAATTTATTGATATTAATCATGGAATGCTGTTACTATAGAAAGTTACAGGAATGCACACTTCATCCTATGCTTACATTTCATTGTGCAACATGAGGATGTTTAAGGGGAACTAAATGTGATCTCTGAAAGGGGTACAAATGATTTCCAAAGCAGTGCTTTTGGTATAAAGTTAAGTTAGGTTAAATGAAAGTATTATTTTTATTATTAATTATTATTATTATTATTTATCTTATGGTATATATCAAAAATAATATTGAGCAAAATTTAATTGAAATATTGTCGATGTGGCCCTCCAGCAGTGCTCGAGTTGCTCATGCGGCCCCCGGTAAAAATGAATTGCCCACCCCTGTTCTACACTAAGGTTGTCCAGGTTAAATCCCACCTAACCTTATCCTTGTCCACACACACACAATGGTCGTTTAATCAATCAATCAATCTAACATAATAGTGTGAGAGTCCATTCCATAGTGGATCTAACATAATTGTGTGAGAGTCCAGTCCATAGTGGATCTAACATAATAGTGTGAGAGTCCAGTCCATAGTGGATCTAACATAATAGTGAGAGTCCAGTCCATAGTGGATCTAACATAATAGTGAGAGTCCAGTCCATAGTGGATCTAACGTAATAGTGAGAGTCCAGTCCATAGTGGATCTAACATAATAGTATGAGAGTCCAGTCCATAGTGGATCTAACATAATAGTGAGAGTCCAGTCCATAGTGGATCTAACATAATAGTGAGAGTCCAGTCCATAGTGGATCTAACATAATAGTGAGAGACCAGTCCATAGTGGATCTAACATAATAGTGAGAGTCCAGTCCATAGTGGATCTAACGTAATAGTGAGAGCCCAGTCCATAGTGGATCTAACATAATAGCGAGAGTCCAGTCCATAGTGGATCTAACATAATAGTGAGAGTCCAGTCCATAGTGGATCTAACATAATAGTGAGAGTCCAGTCCATAGTGGATCTAACATAATAGTGAGAGTCCAGTCCATAGTGGATCTAACATAATAGCGAGAGTCCAGTCCATAGTGGATCTAACATAATAGTGAGAGTCCAGTCCATAGTGGATCTAACATAATAGTGAGAGTCCAGTCCATAGTGGATCTAACATAATAGTGAGAGTCCAGTCCATAGTGGATCTAACATAATAGTGAGAGTCCAGTCCATAGTGGACACCCAACTGCGTCCAAGACCCAACCTCCGGGCTGATGATTTTAGCTTGTTCTGAAGAATTTGGAGGTAATCCTCCTTTTTCATTGTCCCATTTAAAGCAGCAGTTCCATTGGCAGCAAAACAGGTCCAGAGCATAATACTACACTGCAAAAAGTCAGTGTTCAAAAACACTAAAAAAGAAATAAAAAAAATGAGGGGTATTTTATTTGAACGAAGCAAATAGAACAAGAAAATTTGGCTTGCCAAGACTTTCCAAAACAAGTAAAATTAGCTAACCTCAATGAACCCAAAAAATACCTTCAAATAAGTATATTCTCACTAATAACAAGTGTACTACTATATGAGTACTTTTATTTTCATTGAAAATAAAACAGCAAAGTCCATTTGGCTGTCATCTGTTTTAATTATGAGACACAATTGTGTCAAAGTCATAATTTTTGTTTTCATGCTTGAAATAAGAAATGATTACTTTAAAAAAGTCGTTTTATACTTGTGAGTGTTGATGACACAACTTTGCAACACTTGATATTCTAGTTTTACTCAATATAGACATATATGACATTTGGGCTTTATGTTTTATTGTTTTTATGTTTTATTGTTTTGTTTTTAATGTTTTGTATTCTGTTTTTTTATGTTTAATGGATCTTAAGGTCTGCAACAAAGATTGATGATGATGATAGGTCATCAAATCTCAGCAACAAGTTGTAATATCTTACTGAGATAATTTAGGAGCAAAACACTTAAAACAAGTAAAACACTCTAACATAAAATCTGCTTAGTGAGAAGATTTATCTTATCAGACAGAAAATAAGCAAATATCTCCCTTATTTCAGATATTTCATCTACTTAGATTTCAGTTTTTGCAGTGTGCCACCACCATGCTTGACGGTATGCATGGTGATCCTTTTCTCCTCAAAACATATTGCTGGGTATTGTGGCCAAACAGCTCCGTTTTTGTTTCATCTGACCACAGAACTTTCCTCCAGAAGGTCTCATTTTTGTCCGTGTGATGTCAGATGAAACAAAACTTGTTCTAGACGCTACAATATATTACTTGAATTGGTTGTCCCGTAAAATGAACCTTCATTTTTAAAGTGTGGCGGCTTTTATTTTGTCGCCACAATAATGTGATGCTGTTGGCATGTTTTATGTAGGACAAGTGGCCTTGGACAAACCGCTCATTAGTATTAAAGCTTATTAAAGTTGATCTGGGTCTATCTTATATTTTGCTGTGTAGACCAACCCCCCCTCACCCTCCAACACCATCTTACGTCTCTTGGCTCCTGTTCTGTTATTCTGGTCCACAATTCTTAGTTTTGGAAGCACAAGTTGATCAAAATGCCTCCGGTGCACTTTCTCCGCATCACTTTTCAGTGTGGAAGCCGCAGCTTGGCAAGGGCGAGCGAACATCTCAGGACTTTCCACCATCGCTCCATCAACAAACCCGTGTCTTTTTCTGCCCCCGGCGCATTCCCCGCCACGTATTGTCTCCATAACGGTCAGGTCACCTCACGGAGATGTCAGGGAGAGGGACCAGACCGCCACCTGCTTTCACACTGAGCTAACATGTGGCCGCCCGTCAAGGCGGAGGCGAGGTCGGGCCGCAGAGGGCTCCGAACCCGCACTCCAAAAGTGGCTAAAGTGGTCCGACGCTCTAGCCAGCGAGCTGCCGCTGGTTTAAAAATAGGAGAAGAATCCATCTGTAATTGCAGCCAAAGAATATGCAAGATAAGAGAATCCGAGTTGTATTTGTTTACTACTAATCATCTTTCTCTTCATGCATGCCAGCAAAGACAAAACAGTTTATTGTTCTTTCTTCCTATTTGGCCTGAACGTTATTATTTTACTTTTTGTTGTTAGAATATCCTGCTAAATACATATACCGTATTTCCTTGAATAGCCGCAGGGGCGCTAATTAATTTAAAACCTCTTCTCACTCCTGCGGTTACCAAAACCATGCGGAATGAGCAAGCATGCTCTAATTATTTTAAAACCTCTTCTCACTCCGGCGCATACCTTATCATTAAAAACACATTTAATAAAAAAAACGTTATTATGATCTTACCTTTACTTGTAGATGGGTCCATGTGCAGCTGCTTCTGATCAAAGGCAGTCTTTCTCATCTTTCTTCAATTTTAAAAGTCTCTGGAGATATTCCTTTAATTATTACCTCCTGCTTCGATTGAAAGTCCAGTTTAGAAAACGGTTTTATTTTAGATATGTAATCCTCCATGTTAAAAGTGCAAGCAAACAATTGCTGCATGCTTGCTGCTTGTTGTCTTCTTCTGCAGTACCTGTCTCCTGCAGTACTGGTAGTCGCAAGAAGGATCACTAGCGCCCTCTACCACCTGGAGGCGGGAGTCATTTAATGACTCATATTTGACCCGGCGGAAGTGCCAAGCATGCGCTAATTATTTTGCGAAACGAGTTTGACCCGGCTGTAATTCTAGGCAGGCGAATACTATATTCCCGGCGCCAATTCAAGGAAATACGGTATGCAGTAATTTATGACTAGTTGAAAGGTAAATATGAATTTGTATAATTGCAATGCTTTGGTTAGTGAGGTTATTAGTAAGGTTGGGATTCTTTGGACGCCACACGATTAGATTAACAATTTCAATTTCTATATTATTTCTACATTACTTAAAAGAAAACTGTTTTTGTTTAATACAATTCTACACAAACATTTAATCAAGTTAAAATAACATTTAAAAAAAAACACCTTATCTTTTCTAAAGTAAATCTGCACATCAGATATGATCATCTACATTAACTATATGATTTGTCTGAGTGGCTGGACAGGACAGATAAAATAAATATATATGGATATGTATATATATATATGCTAATGTTAGCATGCTAACAGTTAACAAATGTCACATACCAGGTTAAATGACTGTAGAGTAAACGGTTGCAAAATTAGCTAAAAAAGTTACAGAAACATGTTTTCACAGGAAGTAATCAGATGTGAACAGTAAATGATTCATGATAGTTTAGAATATTAGATGATGTAATATGTTGCTACATACATGATAGTTTAGAATATTAGATGATGTAATATGTTGCTACATACATGATAGTTTAGAATATTAGATGATGTAATATGTTGCTACATACATGATAGTTTAGAATATTAGATGATGTAATATGTTGCTACATACATGATAGTTTAGAATATTAGATGATGTAATATGTTGCTACATACATGATAGTTTAGAATATTAGATGATGTAATATGTTGCTACATACATGATAGTTTAGAATATTAGATGATGTAATATGTTGCTACATACATGATAGTTTAGAATATTAGATGATGTAATATGTTGCTACATACATGATAGTTTAGAATATTAGATGATGTAATATGTTGCTACATACATGATAGTTTAGAATATTAGATGATGTAATATGTTGCTGCATACATGATAGTTTGGAATATTAGATGATGTAATATGTTGCTACATACATGATAGTTTAGACTATTAGATGATGTAATATGTTGCTACATACATGATAGTTTAGAATATTAGATGATGTAATATGTTGCTACATACATGATAGTTTAGAATATTAGATGATGTAATATGTTGCTACATACATGATAGTTTAGAATATTAGATAATGTAATATGTTGCTACATACATGATAGTTTAGAATATTAGATGATGTAATATGTTGCTACATACATGATAGTTTAGAATATTAGATGATGTAATATGTTGCTACATACATGATAGTTTAGAATATTAGATGATGTAATATGTTGCTACATACATGATAGTTTAGAATATTAGATGATGTAATATGTTGCTACATACATGATAGTTTAGAATATTAGATGATGTAATATGTTGCTACATACGTCAGCAGCTACATTAGGAGCCTCTGTGACCTTTTTGGAAATGTTATTATCAATTACATGGCCACTAATACATGATGATGTATGTCGTTATCTCTGCAACATATATCACGATACAGATTTGAGACCGTATCGACCAACCCTAGTTGGGATTTAGTTTAGTTCTATTTCCATTTGTCTCGCACCTCCTCCTGCTTGTGGCATCCCCGCTGCCAGAGGAAGTGTCAGACGCTTCCCGTACAGCGTGGTACGCCATGTTCCCCCGCGCTCATTAGCGGCTGATTGGGTTGTTGTTGTAATTAAGAGCTCAGCCGGGGCCCCCACGCCGTCTGCGTACGGGTGGTCCCCGCGCGGGAGGGCGGGTGAAGGCGGGGTCAAAACCGGCTCCAGTCACTCGTGGCCCATGGCTGCAGATATGGCAGACAAAAAGATTGTTTATTTGTGTCCACTAGTCCCGCCTCCTTTCTGTGGGGCCCTTTGAGTGCTGATCCACAGTGGCCCTCCATTCATGCATGTGATCCCCAACCGTCCTGTGGGTCCCTTACGTCATCCTGCACTCAACTTCCACTTTCACCCCACTCGCTCCCTCCGCCTTTTTGCCTTCATTGCCCCCTTTATCTGGATCTGCACCGCCATGTAAATGCTGCTTTCTTCTTTTGGCATCACCAAACCCTTTGGGGGCCCAAAACTTTTCCACTGAAGGCCATGAACTAACTAATCAAAGGATGTGGTGACCACTTTGCTAGTTCGAACTGAAATGCTAACAGTTAGCATGCTGGACAGATGGTGTCAAGTAACAACAAATATGAGCAAAATGAGTTAAAAAAAAAAGAAGCTAGTATGCTAGCAGTACTATGCCACTATTAGCATGCTTACAGTTAGCATGAAGGACAGATGGTGTCAAGTAACAAAACATATGAGCAAAATTTGTTAAAGAATAAGCTAGCATGCTAACAGTAGTATGCTAATATTAACATGCTTACAGTTAGCATGAAGGACAGATTGTGTCAAGTTACAAAAAATATGAGAAAAATGAGTAAAGAAAATAAGCTAGCATGCTAAAAGTAGTATGCTAATATTAGCATGCTTACAGTTAGCATGAAGGACAGATGGTGTCAAGTAACAAAAAATATTAGTAAAATGAGTAAAAAAATAAGGTAGCATGCTAACAGTACTATGCCAATATTAGCATGCTGGACAGATGGTGTAAAGTAACAAAAAGTATGAGCAAAATGAGTAAAAAAATAAGGTAGTATGCTAACAGTACTATGCCAATATTAGCATGCTGGACAGATGGTGTCAAGTAACAAAAAAATATAAGCAAAATTAGTTTAAAAAATAAGCCAGCATGCTAACAGTACTATGCCAATATTGGCATGCTGGACAGATAGTGTCAAGTAACAAAAAATATGACCAAATGCGTTAAAAAAATAAGCTATCATGCTAACAGTAGTATGCCAATATTAGCATGCTTACAGTTAGCATTACTGAAATACCAAAATATATGACACTAAACCCAGGGTTTCCCCTCCATGTAAACAATCGTGGCGCGACATCGCGCCAAGATTAACTTTGCCACACCTTCAAAATAAGTTTGTTCTTTTTTTTTTACATGAAAACAAATGTAAACGATTCCTTGTATGAATGCATATACCGTATATAGACTATTATTTACATACTATTGGATATGATAAGTTTGAAAAACAGGTCAGACGTCACAAAAGACGTGACTCGTTGCTTTACTTTGAAAAACAATCTAAATCGCCTGTCAGAAGCGCACCTAAACGAGTTGACACCCGGTAAAAGTAAGGAGAGAAAGTTGAAGAAAAAGGTATTTTAAGCTAATTAATGTGTAGCTACATTAGCATTATAACTTTTTACGCTAAATTTGCAACCAGAGTCATGTTACTTGGTACGCGACACTTGTAAACTGTCAGCATGCAAACGTAATCATGCTAACTTTAAAGTGCTATTTGTGTCAGGTTCAAACACTGATGACATCTATTAAACAAGACAAGAAGCAAGGAATTAAACAGAGACAGAATTCAATTTGGCTCAATTGAGGAGAAACGTCTGGACTGTACTCTTTGCACAGTCCCACCACGCTCTGACGAAAGATTGTACGCCTCCTCTTTTATTTGGACTTTCCCCGATTACATGGCGACATCTGTTTCTAAGGGAGGGGGGTTGTAAACAGCCATCGCCTTTGGTTACAAAACAGTTCAAAGAAAAGGTGCCTGGCCCTGCTTCCTCTCCGCTTTGTAGATCTCGGGTCAAGATCAAATCTTCCTGTGGATTACAATAGAAGAAAGAAACCGACACCCTCATGTCGCTCCCCATCCTACACAGTGGCGTTTTACAAGCCTTTTGCTTGGTAGGATCAAAGACAGCTTTTGTCCTCTCGCCGGGAACTCATTGAAACACAAAGTTTTGTGATAACTTAGATACAATTATTCTGACAATTTGTACCCCTTTTCTTTTTTTTGGTCTAATTCCCCAGCCATACGTGGAGAAATAGGACTCGTGACCGAACCAAAGGACTTGAAAACGTTTGTCTTTTCCATGGAACGTTGCTTTCTTGCGGGCAATAAATAGTCATGCTTGGCTGCCGAAAGACGACGGGGGGATTTTGTGACCTGGCAACCAAGACGGTCAAAGCAGGTGGACAGAGGCCAACCTACCGAGGCAGCATTTTGTGCACGTTCTCCCATTTCCTGCCTCCTTTGCAAGGTGACAAAAGTGGTCACTTTGCAGGCTGTCTGCAGAACTTTCTGCAGGAGAGGAGAGGAGAGGAGAGGAGAGGAGAGGAGAGGAGAGGAGAGGAGAGGAGAGGGAGAGGGAGAGGGAGAGGGAGAGGGAGAGGGAGAGGGAGAGGGAGAGGGAGAGGGAGAGGGAGAGGGAGAGGGAGAGGAGAGGAGAGGAGAGGAGAGGAGAGGAGAGGGAGAGGGAGAGGGAGAGGGAGAGGGAGAGGGAGAGGGAGAGGGAGAGGGAGAGGAGAGGAGAGGAGAGGAGAGGAGAGGAGAGGAGAGGAGGAGCATGGTAGTAAACAAGCTGGGTTTATGTGACAGTCAGGCGATTACAGGCTTTACTGGCAGCAATCCATTTAGACGTCTCTTAAAGCCTTCCATTTATATGTTTGGACTGTTGACATGTTTGTTTGGCCAACCAGTAACTGACTGGTAAGTTCACCCTCACAAAGTCAGCCGCAACACGCCGGCTCTCCATGAATTCCCGTGAATCTTATTAATAGATTGAATGCTTTCATAGTTGGAGCAGAGAAAACTGTTTATGTCCTTCTAAATATGGTTTTGTAGCATTATTGTGTCTGGCAGTGTGTACATTGTACTACATTATATATATATATACTTGCAGTGTGTATATTGTACATATTACATATTGTTATGAAGGTGTCTGTTACTACATTATATATATACTTGCAGTGTGTATATTGTACATATTACATATTGTTATGAAGGTGTCTGTTACTACATTATATATATACTTGCAGTGTGTATATTGTACATATTACATATTATGAGGGTGTCTGTTACTACATTATATATATATATATATACTTGCAGTGTGTATATTGTACATATTACATATTGTTATGAAGGTGTCTGTTACTACATTATATATATATATACTTGCTGTGTGTATATTGTACATATTACATATTGTTATGAAGGTGTCTGTTACTACATTATATATATACTTGCAGTGTGTATATTGTACATATTACATATTGTTATGAAGGTGTCTGTTACCACATTATATATATATACTTGCAGTGTGTATATTGTACATATTACATATTGTTATGAAGGTGTCTGTTACTACATTATATATATACTTGCAGTGTGTATATTGTACATATTACATATTGTTATGAAGGTGTCTGTTACCACATTATATATATATACTTGCAGTGTGTATATTGTACATATTACATATTGTTATGAAGGTGTCTGTTACTACATTATATATATACTTGCAGTGTGTATATTGTACATATTACATATTGTTATGAAGGTGTCTGTTACTACATTATATACATACTTGCAGTGTGTATATTGTACATATTACATATTGTTATGAAGGTGTCTGTTACTACATTATATATATACTTGCAGTGTGTATATTGTACATATTACATATTGTTATGAAGGTGTCTGTTACTACATTATATATATATACTTGCAGTGTGTATATTGCTACATACTAGCATGCAATCATCATGATATCTGCCATGGAAGTTGAGCTTCTTGCAGTGCTAATATTCCCCATGTTTGATCAGGGAAATGTAGTCAAAGGTTCACACTATTCGACTACTCTGGTAAATAAACGATTGTTGACCGAAGCACTTTCTGGCAAGCTTCAAAAGCTCAAGTAAGGAACTCCTTCCTGTTTACCCATGAAAGGTTGTACTAATGTTGTCATCTCTTTGTTTCCAGTTTGTCAGAGCAAAGACATCCGCAACAACGTGACCAACCTGCAGTCGCTGGAGAACTGCACCATCATCGAGGGCCACCTGAAGATCCTGCTCATGTTCAAGACCAAGACCGAGGACTTCCGGGGCCTCAGCTTTCCCAAGTTGCGAGTGGTGACCGACTACATGCTGCTGTTCCGGGTCTACGGCCTGGACTCCCTCACCGACCTCTTCCCCAACCTGACGGTGGTCCGCGGCAACAACCTCTTCTTCAACTACGCCCTGGTCATCTACGAGATGCTGCAGCTGAAGGAGGTGGGCCTTCACAGCCTCATGAACATCACCCGGGGGGCGGTGAGGATCGAGAAGAACCCGGACCTCTGCTACCTGGCCACCCTGGACTGGTCCAAGATCCTGGACTCGGTGGAGGACAACTACATCGTGGAGAACAAGAACGACCGGGAGTGCGGCGACGTGTGTCCCGGCACGGCCCAGGGCCAGACCGTCTGCCCGCAGAACACCATCAACGGACACTTCCGAGGACGCTGCTGGTCCCAGAACCACTGCCAGAGAAGTAAGTGCATGTTCTCCGTAGACCCCCCATAGAGCGGCGCTCATTGTGTTTTAGTCGTAGTATTTTAATGACTAGGCTTTTATTCATTTAAATATTGGTTTGTACTCAGACTTTTTTAAATGAAGTGTGCGTAACAAAATCTATTATTGTTTATTATTTATTTCATCTGGTGGGCGTCGTGGTGTCCTACTTTGTTCAGGGGTCCTTGAACACACCATCTCGTATTCCTCTGATAATAGGACGATCACTCTGTGCTAAGAGAGTACACAATTGAGTATCTTAGTTACAGTAATGTGTTTGCATAAGTTTAGTATGTCCTTTCCTAATGGGGAAAGCCGTTAATGTCTCTTCTTTTCATGCTAGCATTTAAGCTAGTTGGGGAGTTTATCAAAGTGCAGTTGTCAGTCACGGTTTTTCCATTCTTTTAATTTAAAGCAATATTCAGTAGGCCTTTTTTCACCAAAAGTTCAAGAAATGTAAGTTCCTGGGACTTTTTGGTTCCTAGAACTAAAGGTTCCTGTAGAAGTGTGTGGAGTTTAAAGTACAAAGGAGCGGTACAGTATATTTCTGTACTGATACTACGTAAATAAACAGACAATATAAGTGTAAGTAAATGAAATACAAATCAATAATATACAAAACAATATGATTTAAAAACAAAGTGTACCTAATTTTACATCAAAAGTCAGGCTTTTGTCCGCTCTTGACCCTCATGATAACAAAATCTATTATTTTTTTATTTATTTTATCTGGTGGGCGTCGTGGTGTCCTACTTTGTTCAGTTGTGCTTGAACACACCATCTCGTATTCCTCTGATAATAGGACGATCACTCTGTTCTAAGAGAGTACACAATTGAGTATCTTAGTTGCAGTAATGTGTTTGCATAAGTTTAGTATGTCCTTTCTTAATGGGGAAAGGCGTTAATGCCTCTTCTTTTCATGTTAGCATTTAAGCTAGTTGGGGAGTTTATCAAAGTGCAGTTGTCAGTCACGGTTTTTCCATTCTTTTAATTTAAAGCAATATTCAATAGGCCTTTTTTTACCAAAAGTTCAAGAATTTTAAGAATTTTAAAGAATAATTTTTTTATCTTTTTTAAGGAACTCAAAGCGCTTTGACACTATTTCCACATTCACCCATTCACACACACATTTTCACACATTCACACACTGATGGCGGGAGCGGTACAGTATATTTCTGTACTGATACTGCGTAAATAAACAGACAATATAAGTGTAAGTAAATGAAATACAAATCAATAAAATACAAAACGATACGATTTAAAAACAAAGTGTACCTAATTTTACATCAAAAGTCAGGCTTTTGTCCGCTCTTGATGAATTCATGAGGGTCAGGCAAGTCCTTTTGGTCCATTTCAGCAGTAAATAACAATATATGAATAATAAATGTCAGTGTTTATCTCACGGCTACAACATAAACACATTAGATTTAGCGTTAGCTTGTTAGCATTAGCATTGGGTTAACTCTGGTTGATGCTAATAACTACACAGATGGAGTGTCACTGACTACTTTTACCACACGCAACAAACTAAATAGTCAATATTTGACGTGGTCTCGTCCTTCATTTCACATTTCTCTTCAAACTACGAGGTCCGAGTCCCACTGAGCAGCTCGCGTCAGCGTTTTTAAAGTCCGAATCAATAACTTGACATTCCTCCGTGAATATGTTTAAAAGAGTCCGTCCACTTCTCATAGCTCTGCGTGTTGAAATGGAGCTTGTAAAGAATAATAAACATTGACTAGTTTAAAGACTACTGCTTAGTAAAAACTCTAAATCCACTGATCAGCGTTCTTCAGCTCTGTTTTCAAGTATGTTGCAGTAGAAATACACAGGAGATAAGACATAAACAAGTTTTCCTCGCATACTCTAATAGTGGCTGAAACTTAGACTTTAAAAACGCCCCAATTGTGTTCAACCAATCAGAGTTCACACAGCTGGTCTCTCAGAGGTTCCTGAGCTACTTCCAAAAGTCCCACCAAGTTGCTAGGAACCAAAAATAGTTCCTGTAGAACTACATTTGCCTGGGTAGTTTTGGGGGGAAGCACAGAAGGGTACAGGGAAAGTTCCTGGGGTGGAAAAAGGTCTATTAACACTGTTTATCACTATACCAGTAGACCAGTTTTTGGTACCGGTTCCTAGTTAGGTCGGTCCATGAGGATTCTGGACTAACGATACTGCTATCTGTATTTTTTGTTCCAGCTGACCGACATAATTATTCTAGGGGGGTAGGAGGTAGCGGGGGGTGTATATTGTAGCGTCCTGGAAGAGTTACTGCTGCAAGGGGTTCTGGGTATTTGTTCTGTTGTGTTTATGTTGTGTTTCGGTGCAGATGTTCTACCGAAATGTGTTTGTCATTCTTGTTTGGTGTGGGTTCACAGTGTGGCGCGTATTTGTAACAGTGGTAAAGTTGTTTATACGGCCACCCTCAGTGTGACCTGTATGGCTGTTGACAAAGAATGCTTGCATTCACTTGTGTGTGTGAAAAGCCGTAGATATTATGTGAGTGGCGCTCTGTACTTCTCCCTACGTCCGTGTACACAGCGGCGTTTTAAAAAGTCATACATTTAACTTTTTGAAACCAATACGGATATTACATTTTAAAGCATTTATCAGGTGATAATATCGGACTGCCGATATTATCAGACATCTCTACTTTCTTGCCGTGACCCGCCATTTTTGCTATATGCCGCCTCCGGAAATGATGTTTTGGATGTTTCTGATTGGCTAAAATGGTCTTAAGTCCTAGACTACAGCGCCCCCAGTATTTTGGCATGCGAATGACACTCAGTGTATGCGTTTGCTTGGGGACAGAGATAGTTTTTTAAATGCGCACGTGTGGCTGGAGATCTTGTTAAGACCTTAGTTTAGGCCAGGGGTCGGCAACCCGCGGCTCCGGAGCCGCATGCGGCTCTTTGACCACTCTGATGCGGCTCAGCTGCATACTTGCCCACCCTCCCGATTTTCCCAGGAGACTTACGGATCTCAGTGCCTCTCTTGGAAATCTCCCGGGGTAAATATTCTCCAGTTTTCACCCTTACAACTAAATTAAAATCTCCCGAGGAAAATATTCTCCAATTTACACCCTAACAACTTAATCAAGGGCGTGCCATGACAGCACTGCATTTTCTGATCCTCTATAGCCTGTACAAACGCCGTGCCAGCCCGTCCACATGGTGTATGTAGCTTTTACTTGCGCACGTAGAAGACAGCAAGGCATACTTAGTCAACAGCCACACAGCTTACACTGACGGTGTGGGTATAAAACAACTTTAACACTGTTACGTTACAAATATGCACCACACTATGAACCCACACCAAAAAAGAATGACAAACACATTTCTGGAGAACATCCGCACCGTTAAACAACATAAATACAACACATCGAATACCCAGAATCCCATGCAGCCCTAACTCTTCCAGTCTACATTGTACACCCCCGCTACCACCACCACCCCCCCACACATCAACCCCCCTCCACACCCCCCTTCGTGCGTCGGTTGAGGTGGGCGGGGTTCTGTGGTAGCGGGGGTGTACAATGTAGACCGGAAGAGTTAGGGCTGCATGGGATTCTGGGTATTCGATGTGTTGTGTTATGTTGTGTTACGGTGCTGATGTTCTCCAGAAATGTGTTTGTCATTCTTTTTTGGTGTGGGTTCACAGTGTGGCGCATATTTGTAACGTAACAGTGTTAATGTTGTGTTAAATTATACGGCCAACGTCAGTGTAAGCTGTGGGACTGTTGACTAAGTATGCCTTGCTGTCACTTTCGTGTGCAAGCAGTAGCTGCATTTAAAGGCCTACTGAAATTTTTTTTTTTATTTAAACGGGAATAGCAGATCCATTCTATGTGTCATACTTGATCATTTCGCGATATTGCCATATTTTTGCTGAAAGGATTTAGTAGAGAAAATCGACGATAAAGTTCGCAACTTTTGCTCGCTGATAAAAAAAACTTTGCCCCTACCGGAAGTAGCGTGACGTCACAAGCGGTAGTGCTGCTCACAATTCCCCGTTGTTTACAATGGAGCGAGAGATATTAGGAGCGAGAAAGTGACAATTACCCCATTAATTTGAGCGAGGATGAAAGATTCGTGGATGAGGAACGTTAGAGTGACGGACTACAATGCAGTTCAAGAGATATCTTTTTTCGCTCTGACCGTAACTTAGGTACAAGCTGGCTCATTGGATTCCACACTCTCTCCTTTTTCTATTGTGGATCACGGATTTGTATTCTAAACCACCTGGGATACTATATCCTCTTGAAAATGAGAGTCGAGAAGGCGAAATGGACATTAACAGTGACTTTTATCTCCACGACAATACATCGACGAAGCTCTTTAGCATGAGCTAACGTGATAGCATCTGTCTCAAATGCAGATAGAAACAAAATAAATAAATCCCTGACTGGAAGGATGGACAGAAGATCAACAATACTACTATCAGGAGACACCGAACCAAACACTGGACATGTAAATACACGGTTAATGTGTATTCGACGCCTGTCGAAGCCTAGCAATGCTGTTGCTAACGACGCTAACTTAACAACGGGACCTCACAGAGCTATGATAAAAACATTAACGCTCCACCTACGCCAGCCAGCCCTCCTCTGCTCATCAACACCCGTGCTCACCTGCGTTCCAGCGATCGACGATGCGGTCGGCGGCCCGGAGACGTAGGAAGTCAAGGTGAGTTCGCCGCTAGCGCGTCTGCTATCCAACAAAGTCCTCCTTGTTGTGTTGCTACAGCCAGCCGCTAATACACCGATCCCACCTACAAAGTTCTTCTTTGCAGCCTCCATTGTTCATTAAACAAATTGCAAAAGATTCACCAACACAGATGTCCAGAATCCTGTGGAATTTTGTCGAAGAAAACAGAGCTCTGTGTATTGTGTCCAAAAGGGTCCAAACACTTCCGTGGACCTTGCGACGTCACGCGCATACGTCATCCTCCAAAGGCGTTTTGAACCGGAAGTTCCCCGGGAAATTTAAAATGTCACTTTATAAGTTAACCCGGCCGTATTGGCATGTGTTGCAATGTTAAGATTTCATCATTGATATATAAACTATCAGACTGCGTGGTCGCTAGTAGTGGCTTTCAGTAGGCCTTTAATAACATGTGGCCGAGCATGTACGCTGTGTGTACAGACTGTAGAGGGCGCCAAAGGCAGTGCCAACACGCCCTACATTTCGGGTATCTCCCGGAAAGACTTGGAGAGTTGGCAAGTATGACGCTGTCAAGCGCTGTTAATGTAAAACTAGCGGGCCGTACTAACATTAAATTGTTATAATAAGGTGCGGGCCGGGGCGTGTGTCTGAGACCCCTGGTTTAAACATAGCCCTATAGAAAAAAAAAAAGCTTTGTATGCAGTGTTATTTCATTTTAAATTTCAAAAGAGTTTTGTGGCTCCCATTGTTATCTTTAATTTGTGAAACTCGTCAAAATGGCTCTCTGAGTGGTAAAGGTTGCCGACCCCTGGTTTAGGCGGTGGCTCTTTTTTGTTAAGGCGGCCGCCTTAACAACAAAACGCTGCGGGAAACCCTAGTGGTGTATTCCTGCCAGGGACACTCTCTGATTGGTGTCCATCGTGTGTGTCACAGGAAGTGATTCATGGTTCTAGCCCGTAGTCAGAAGTGACTCAGGCATTGTTGTTGAGTTCGTCCGAGGTTGTGTAGGAGAAGAGTTAGGGCTGGGCGATATGGCCTTTTTTTAATATCTGGATATTTTTAGGGCATGTCACGATACACCATATATATGTGGAAATTTTGCCTTAGTGAATGAACACTTGATGCATATAATCACAGCAGTATGATGATTCTATGTGTCTACATTAAAAACATTCTTCTTCAGACTGCATTAATATATGCTACTTTTAAACTTTGAATGCAGAGAGGGAAATCACAACTAAAAGTGTATTTATGAAACAGTTATTAAGCAGTGGCACAAACATTCATGTCATTTCCAAAACAGAAAGTGCAAGATTGTCAGAGACATTTTGAAACAAGCTATTAGTGCACTTTTGTGCATGATGTCACTAAGATGACATATCAAAACAACACTCAATTAAAGTGCACTTTTTGTACAGAACGCCACTACAATAGTTTAAAGGCCTACTGAAATGCATTTTTTTTATTTAAACGGGAATAGCAGATCCATTCTATGTGTCATACTTGATCATTTCGTGATATTGCCATATTTTTGCTGAAAGGATTTAGTAGAGAAAATCGACGATAAAGTTCGCAACTTTTGCTCGCTGATAAAAAAAAGCCTTGCCTGTACCGGAAGTAGCGTGACGTCACAGGAGCTAGTATTCCTCACAATTCCCCGTTGTTTACAATGGAGCGAGAGACATTCTGACCGAGAAAGCGACGATTACCCCATTAATTTGAGCGAGGATGAAAGATTCGTAGATGAGGAACATTACAGTGAAGGACTAGAGTGCAGTGATGGACGTATCTTTTTTCGCTCTGACCGTAACTTAGGTACAAGCTGGCTCATTGGATTCCACACTCTCTCCTTTTTCTATTGTGGATCACGGATTTGTATTTTAAACCACCTGGGATACTATATCCTCTTGAAAATGAGAGTCGAGAACGCGAAATGGACATTCACAGCGACTTTTATCTCCACGACAATACATCGGTGACACACTTAGCTACTGAGCTAACGTGATAGCATCGTTCTCAAATGAAGATAGAAACAAAATAAATAAACCCCTGACTGGAAGGATAGACAGAAGATCAACAATACTATTAAACCATGGACATGTAACTACACGGTTAAAAATTCTCTGCCTGGTAAGGCTTAACAATGCTGTTGCTAACGACGCTAAGGCTAATTTAGCAACTTAGCAACCGGACCTCACAGAACTATGATAAAAACATTAGCGCTCCACCTACGCCAGCCAGCCCTCATCTTCCCATCAACAGCCGTGCTCACCTGCGTTCCAGCGATCGACGGCGCGACGAAGGACTTCATCCGTGGGTTTGGCGGCAAGCATCGGCTAGGCGTAGTAAGTAGTCCTTGTTGTGTTGTTGTAAGTATTGTACTTAGCCGCTAATACACCGATCGATCCCACCTACAACGTTCTTCTTTGCAGCCTCCATTGTTCATTAAACAAATTGCAAAAGATTCACCAACACAGATGTCCAGAATACTGTGGAATTTTGTCGAAGAAAACAAGAGGTTTCTGTATCGGGTCCGATGGGGTCCAACCACTTCCGTGGATTTTGTGACGTCACGCGCATAAATCATATCCAAAGGAGTTTTTCAACCGGAAGTGTGGCGGGAATTTTAAAATGTCACTTTATAAGTTAACCCGGCCGTATTGGCATGTGTTGCAATGTTAAAGGCCTACTGAAACCCACTACTACCGACCACGCAGTCTGATAGTTTATATATCAATGATGAAATCTTAACATTATAACACATGCCAATACGGCCGGGTTAACTTATAAAGTGACATTTTAAATTTGCCGCTAAACTTCCGGTTCGAAACGCCTCTGAGGATGACGTATGCGCGTGACGTAGCCCGACGAACACGGGTATGCCTTCCACATTGAAGCCGATATGAAAAAGCTCTGTTTTCATTTCATAATTCCACAGTATTCTGGACATATGTGTTCGTGAATCTGTTTCAATCATGTTCATTGCATTATGGAGAAGGAAGCCAAGCAAGCAAAGAAGAAAGTTGTCGGTGCGAAATGGACGTATTTTTCGAACGTAGTCAGCCACAACAGTACACAGCCGGCGCTTCTTTGTTTACATTCCCGAAAGATGCAGTCAAGATGGAAGAACTCGGATAACAGAGACTCTAACCAGGAGGACTTTTGATTTGGATACACAGACGCCTGTAGAGAACTGGGACAACACAGACTCTTACCAGGATTACTTTGATTTGGATGACAAAGACGCAGACGTGCTACTGTGAGTATGCAGCTTTGGCTTTTTTTTGCGTATGTACGTAACTTTTTTAAAATATATAAGCTTTATGAACCTTGGGTTAGGTGAACGGTCTTTTGGGCTGAGTGATTGTGTGTGTTGATCATGTGTTTGAATTGTATTGGCGTGTTCTATGGAGCTAGGAGCTAGCAGAGGAGCTAGGAGCTAGCATAACACGTACCGTACCGTAAGTGCGCGTCACGTACGTAACTTTTTAAAAATATATAAGCTTTATGAACCTTGGGTTAGGTGAACGGTCTTTTGGGCTGAGTGATTGTGTGTGTTGATCGGGTGTTTGAATTGTATTGGCGTGTTCTATGGAGCTAGGAGCTAGCAGAGGAGCTAGGAGCTAGCATAACAAACACGCAGGTGTTATTATGCAGGATTAATTTGTGGCATATTAAATATAAGCCTGGTTGTGTTGTGGCTAATAGAGTATATATATGTCTTGTGTTTATTTACTGTTGTAGTCATTCCCAGCTGAATATCAGGTACCGTGAGTATGCAGCCTTGGCTGCTAAACATTCGATAACTTGACCGTATGTGCGCGTCACGTACGTAACTTTTTAAAAATATATAAGCTTTATGAACCTTGGGTTAGGTAAACGGTCTTTTGGGCTGAGTGATTGTGTGTGTTGATCGGGTGTTTGAATTGTATTGGCGTGTTCTATGGAGCTAGGAGCTAGCAGAGGAGCTAGGAGCTAGCATAACAAACACGCAGGTGTTTTTATGCAGGATTAATTTGTGGCATATTAAATATAAGCCTGGTTGTGTTGTGGCTAATAGAGTATATATATGTCTTGTGTTTATTTACTGTTGTAGTCATTCCCAGCTGAATATCAGGTCACCCCCGGCTCTCACAGCATCTTCCCTATCTGAATAGCTTCAACTCCCCACTAGTCCTTCACTTGCACTTTACTCATCCACAAATCTTTCATCCTCGCTCAAATTAATGGGGAAATTGTCGCTTTCTCGGTCCGAATCTCTCTCACTTCATGCGGCCATCATTGTAAACAATAGGGAACTTTGCGTATATGTTCAACTGACTACGTCACGCTACTTCCGGTAGGTGCAAGCCTTTTTTTTATCAGATACCAAAAGTTGCAATCTTTATCGTCGTTGTTCTATACTAAATCCTTTCAGCAAAAATATGGCAATATCGCGAAATGATCAAGTATGACACATAGAATAGATCTGCTATCCCCGTTTAAATAAAAAAAATTCATTTCAGTAGGCCTTTAAGATTTCATCATTGATATATAAACTATCAGACTGCGTGGTCGCTAATAGTGGCTTTCAGTAGGCCTTTAAGATGTTTTCTTGCTATTTCGATGATTGGGATCGCTAGATTGTGGTTTTATGGACTCATTTTTGTGAAAATCTCAATTTCAACCAAGATAAAAAATGTTCACTCATTTGCCTGTAGGTCAAAATTAGCCTGTGCGTATTCCGACTCATTTTGCCAGCACGGGTCACATATTACGGTTGTCTGTTCAACATCTTCCCGCTTGAAGCCAAACCACCGCCAGACGATGGACCCCCTGCTGCTTTTCTCGGGAATTAATTCTTCTTCCTCCATTTGTTACCAGATTCGCACCTTCTTTCTCTCGTATTACCACTCGCACCGCTCCGCTAGCATCACAGCTAACGTTGCCATGTCTCTACCTGTCTGCTCCGCGGGAGCGTGTGACGTTGCACGCGTGACGTGTGTAAGAAGGCGCGCTTGTTTACGTCTCTGTGAGAAGGAGAGACAAGAAAGAGTGAGAAGAGCCTGTAGTGTAATGCCCGCAGCTAAAAGCAACTGCGTGAGAACGTATACTCCAATATCACCATATAGTCATTTTCTTTATCGCACATAGACAAACCCGCGATATATGGATATATCGCCCAGCCCTAAGAAGAGTGATAAACGGGCCAGGACACCTTTCCTGCTGCCTTTTTAGTCAAGAAGAAGAAGTGCAGTCAGCCTTTCCTCCCGCACCACAAACACAGAGAATGGCGTCTATTGTAAGACACACATAGAGAATGCTTATTATTTTTTCAAGGCGATTATAGCTTGTGTTTTTTTTTTTTTTTTTTGTGTGTGTGTTTTTTCCCCCCGCGTCCGTCTGTGTCTGAACAGGCGACGTTCAAAGCGTATCGACCGCGGCGGCCCGTGTTTATACTTGAACTTCATCCGTCGCAGCCCGCATACAATGTCCGCCAGAACCTTCTGCCGGGCGGGAGTTGTCCCCCGCAGGAAGTTGACCTTTTTGTGTCCGCGCCTCTCGCGTTGTGAACATGTAGACAGTTGAGGGACTCTTGTTTCAAACACAAATAGCGGCGGCCATTGACGGGGGCGGGGGGAGTGTCAGCTGATAAACGCAAGCGTGTTTATGGTACCACAAAAGGAAAAAGTGGCATGGCGAGCGACGTCTGCTTGTGCGTCCACGTCTCCCTCGCCTAGGAGGTATGACCCGCGTCATGTGACCCACACCGCAATATCATGTCAGGCAGGCCATTTATCGTAAATTCCGGATTACACCACTTTTTTCCCTACGTTTTGAACCCTGCGGTTTATAAAACGGTGCGGCCGGTTTATGGATTGTTCTTTGCTGACGGCCATATATAGATATAAAGACAATATAACATACATCCGTACACGCGGATGCATATGCAAAAGTGCAATATATTCATCTGTACAGTAAATCTATTTATATCTGCACTTTCTTTTGCAAATGCAAACACTCTGCGCCTTATTGCTCTTTTGTCCTGCGCTACAACGAGCTAATGCAACAACATTAAGTTCTTATCTGTACTGTAAAGTTCAAATTTGAACGACGATAAAAGGAAGTCTAAGTCTAATAATGCAAATAGTTAAAAAAATAAAATAAATAAAAATGCAGACACACTGATACAATGTGTTATTGTTTGTGCTACGGCGCCATCTTTTGGACAAGTTCTCTCACCGCAGTGTCTTTCTATTTAGTCCTTTCAACCGGAAATAGAAGTGTCCTTCCATCTGCCATCCCGTCCACAGCGTTTCTACTTGTATAGATTCTTCATTCATCACTCTAAACAACATTTGTAAGTTTTGCAATTGAACTAAAAATGTTTTATACTTATTAAATTATCCCATGTGTGATGTCTGTAGGAGTGTTTTCATGCTTATTTGTACGCGCTATCGTAATGTGATCAAGCCAGCGTCATTAGCATTAGCTAATATGCTAATATGCTATCTGTGTTAGTATTATCAACTTACAATGGCATTCTTTTTGTTTTGTTTCAGTTCAGTAAATTCACCAAAACTTCACCGAGTCTGTTTAGCTGATTGAAGAGCTAGCTAGTGGGTCCATGACGATGACTTCTGTTTTGTTTGATCAGCCGTTTTACTGCCGTGTAACAGACACCGTTTGGAAACAATTAAAGGCGTGTAAATTAACATTTACAACATTTTTGATTGTCTGCTTGTGCGTTCATGTCTCCCTCGCCTTGGATAGGCTACGTTTTGAACCCTGCGGCTTATAAAACTATATAAATATACAAACTATAACAAATATAATGTTTAAAGAAAATCTGTACATTTTGCATTTAAAAAATGGTGATTTTAATGTGAAATATACAGATTTTTTTTTTACAGTGTACGTAAAAATATATATTTAATAATAAAATGCATAGGCAAATTTGTAAATGATTCACTGTTAAAAGCGGCCCTCTAATGGCAGCCATCCCTGTGTTAGAGTGTCAGACGTGTTTGCCAATCAAAACTGTGGAGCCTCGCGTTTACTGGAAAACATGAGCGATGACGTCACGACTATTGTCGCCAAAATTAGAATTGTCTAATAGTTGAATGGACTAATAGTTGCAGCCCTACATACGCTATGTGGAGCCGCTCTACAGCTGACTTTTGACTGGCAGGTTGAAGAATGAGCCAATAAGAGAAGATGTTTTGGGCATAAAACTTAGTCTGCTGTTGAGGCCTGGCACAACATGTTCAGCCTGCATGCTTGCACAACACACACACACACACACACACACACACACACACACACACACACACACACACACACACACACACACACACACACACTTGTATTTCTTACCTTCTTAAGACCTCTGAATAATGCCTCTCTTTAGGACCAGCCTTTCTAGATATATAAAGATGTGTATTTACAACATTAATAATATATACAAACTATGTAAATACAAAAAAGCTTGTTGTGAAGAATTATTTGGAATTTCACAAGAAAAACATTTGGCAGTATTATAACAAAAGTCGTAATTTTACTCATCGCAAGTCAAAATGTTGCAAGGAAAACTGAACATCTGTGCAATATTATGATAAAAGTTACTCAATAACAGTTGCAGTTTTAGAAGAAAAGCTCTAAATGTTGGCAATTTTATGAAGAGTCGTAATTTTACTCGACACACGTCACAATATTATAAGAAAACTGTCAAATGTTGGCAATACAATAATAATAATCGGAATTTCACTTGGCAAAATGATGACAAAAGTCATCATTTTACTCCAAAAATGTCACTATTTTACAAGAACAACAAAAACATTGGCAATATTGTGATAAAAGTCATAACTTTATGACAAATGTCACCATTTTGCATTAAAAAAAACATTGGCAATATTGTGATAAAAGTCATAACTTTATGACAAATGTCACCATTTTGCATTAAAAAGTAATCATTTTACATGAAAACGTAATCATTTTACGAGAAGATATTGCAATATCACAGAAACAGAAAGAATATGAGAAATTGTTACCAATTTTATAAGAAAAAAGTCGACACTTTGTGAGAAAAAGACTGCTTTTAGTTTAAAAACATTTTTTGGAATTTTTTGTTTGTAATTGGTTTTTGATCTTCATTGTTTACTTTAAGTTTAATTCAGTATGTCTCTATATACACATGTATTTATTTTTTAAAAATTAATTTTGGCCAAAGGGGGCGCATTTCAATTTCTTACACACACTTGTTATTTCATATGTTGGCCAGAGGGGGAGCACTTAAACATTTTTACACACACACTTGTTATTTCATATGTTGATCAGAGTGGGAGCACTTTTAAAAGCGACACACAGTCAAGTTGAGAAATCCCTCCTTTTTGGGATCACCCTCATTTTGGTAGATGTCACCAGCAGGGGGTGCAAATGAGATATCTATTTTTTGTTTTTTTGCAATGTGGTTAAGGCCGATGACAAAGGAGTCAGGGACCACAGATGACGAAGGAGTCAGGGACCACAGATGACAAAGGAGTCAGGGACCACAGATGACAAAGGAGTCAGGGACCACAGATGACAAAGGAGTCAGGGACCACAGATGACAAAGAAGTCAGGGACCACAGATGACAAAGGAGTCAGGGACCACAGATGACAAAGGAGTCAGGGACCACAGATGACAAAGGAGTCAGGGACCACAGATGACAAAGGAGTCAGGGACCACAGATGACAAAGGAGTCAGGGACCACAGATGACAAAGGAGTCAGGGACCACAGATGACAAAGGAGTCAGGGACCACAGATGACAAAGGAGTCAGGGACCACAGATGACAAAGGAGTCAGGGACCACAGATGACAAAGGAGTCAGGGACCACAGATGACAAAGGAGTCAGGGACCACAGATGACAAAGGAGTCAGGGACCACGGATGACAAAGGAGTCAGGGACCACGGATGACAAAGGAGTCAGGGACCACGGATGACAAAGGAGTCAGGGACCACGGATGACAAAGGAGTCAGGGACCACGGATGACAAAGGAGTCAGGGACCACAGATGACAAAGGAGTCAGGGACCACAGATGACAAAGGAGTCAGGGACCACAGATGACAAAGGAGTCAGGGACCACAGATGACAAAGGAGTCAGGGACCACAGATGACAAAGAAGTCAGGGACCACAGATGACAAAGGAGTCAGGGACCACAGATGACAAAGGAGTCAGGGACCACAGATGACAAAGGAGTCAGGGACCACAGATGACAAAGGAGTCAGGGACCACAGATGACAAAGGAGTCAGGGACCACAGATGACAAAGGAGTCAGGGACCACAGATGACAAAGGAGTCAGGGACCACAGATGACAAAGGAGTCAGGGACCACGGATGACAAAGGAGTCAGGGACCACGGATGACAAAGGAGTCAGGGACCACAGATGACAAAGGAGTCAGGGACCACGGATGACAAAGGAGTCAGGGACCACGGATGACAAAGGAGTCAGGGACCACGGATGACAAAGGAGTCAGGGACCACGGATGACAAAGGAGTCAGGGACCACGGATGACAAAGGAGTCAGGGACCACAGATGACAAAGGAGTCAGGGACCACAGATGACAAAGGAGTCAGGGACCACAGATGACAAAGGAGTCAGGGACCACGGATGACAAAGGAGTCAGGGACCACGGATGACAAAGGAGTCAGGGACCACGGATGACAAAGGAGTCAGGGACCACGGATGACAAAGGAGTCAGGGACCACGGATGACAAAGGAGTCAGGGACCACAGATGACAAAGGAGTCAGGGACCACAGATGACAAAGGAGTCAGGGACCACAGATGACAAAGAAGTCAGGGACCACAGATGACAAAGGAGTCAGGGACCACAGATGACAAAGGAGTCAGGGACCACGGATGACAAAGGAGTCAGGGACCACGGATGACAAAGGAGTCAGGGACCACGGATGACAAAGGAGTCAGGGACCACGGATGACAAAGGAGTCAGGGACCACGGATGACAAAGGAGTCAGGGACCACGGATGACAAAGGAGTCAGGGACCACGGATGACAAAGGAGTCAGGGACCACGGATGACAAAGGAGTCAGGGACCACGGATGACAAAGGAGTCAGGGACCACGGATGACAAAGGAGTCAGGGACCACGGATGACAAAGGAGTCAGGGACCACGGATGACAAAGGAGTCAGGGACCACAGATGACAAAGGAGTCAGGGACCACAGATGACAAAGGAGTCAGGGACCACAGATGACAAAGGAGTCAGGGACCACAGATGACAAAGGAGTCAGGGACCACAGATGACAAAGGAGTCAGGGACCACAGATGACAAAGGAGTCAGGGACCACAGATGACAAAGGAGTCAGGGACCACAGATGACAAAGGAGTCAGGGACCACAGATGACAAAGGAGTCAGGGACCACAGATGACAAAGGAGTCAGGGACCACAGATGACAAAGGAGTCAGGGACCACGGATGACAAAGGAGTCAGGGACCACGGATGACAAAGGAGTCAGGGACCACGGATGACAAAGGAGTCAGGGACCACAGATGACAAAGGAGTCAGGGACCACAGATGACAAAGGAGTCAGGGACCACAGATGACAAAGGAGTCAGGGACCACAGATGACAAAGGAGTCAGGGACCACAGATGACAAAGGAGTCAGGGACCACAGATGACAAAGGAGTCAGGGACCACAGATGACAAAGGAGTCAGGGACCACAGATGACAAAGGAGTCAGGGACCACAGATGACAAAGGAGTCAGGGACCACAGATGGCCCCTGTGCCGCACTTTGGGCAACCCAGCTGTAGAAGCTAACTGTTATTGGCCACTATAGTCTTAGTACCGTAGCGTATTTGTTCATCCTATGGTCGCGTTAGGGTAAGGTTAGTCTTACGTTGGGTTGGTTAGGGTTAGTTTAGTGTTGTCTTACGTCTGCACCGGAAGTCGTAAAATCAGCTCTTAATCTGGCGGGTTTTTTCGGGAGATAAATAGTGAAATCCTTCTTTAGCTGCCGTCTTGTTTTATCACATATTGCTGCCTTTGCACCTGTCAATGTTTACTTTTGTATGCACATTAAATCAACCAAAAATCCTGACTTTGGAGCAATGTTCACGAACTCTAGTATTTGGCTCTCTATTAGATGCAATGTTATTGGGACCATGATTTTGGTCCTAACTTGTTCCCACCTCCTCATATGGAAGGTAGGGGTAGGGTAAGGGTTAGGGTTAGTTTTATGTTGGGTTAGTCCAGTGTTGTCTTACGTCAGCACCGGAAGTCGTAAAATCAGCTCTTCATCTGGCGGGGTTTTTTCGGGGGATGAATAGGGAAGTCCTTCTTTAGCTGCCGTCTTGTTTTATCACAAATTGCTGCCTTTGCACCTGTCAATGTTTACTTTTGTATGCACATTAAATCAACCAAAAATCCTGACTTTGGAGCAATGTTCACGGACTCTAGTATTTGGCTCTCTATTAGATTATTGGGACCATGATTTCGGTACTAACTTGTTCCCACCTCCTCATATGGAAGTTAGGGTTAGAGGGTTAGGGTTAGGGTTATGGTTTGTCTTACGTTGGGTTTGTTAGGGTTAGTCTAGTGTTGTCTTACGTCAGCACCGGAAGTCGTAAAATCAGCTCTTAATCTGGCGGGTTTTTTCGGGAGATAAATAGTGAAGTTCTTCTTTAGCTACCGTCTTGTTTTATCACATATTGCTGCCTATGCACCTGTCAATGTTTACTTTTGTATGCACATTAAATCAACCAAAAATCCTGACTTTGGAGCAATGTTCACGAACTCTAGTATTTGGCTCTCTATTAGATGCAATGTTATTGGGACCATGATTTCAGTACTAACTTGTTCCCACCTCCTCATATGGAAGTTAGGGTTAGAGGGTTAGGGTTAGGGTTATGGTTTGTTTTACGTTGGGTTGGTTAGGGTTAGTCTGGTGTTGTCTACAACAGCACCGGAAGTCGTAAAATCAGCTCTTAATCTGGCGGGGGGGTTTTCGGGGGATGAATAGGGAAGTCCTTCTTTAGCTGCCGTCTTGTTTTATCACATATTGCTGCCTTTGCACCTGTCAATGTTTACTTTTGTATTCACATTAAATCAACAAAAAATCCTGACTTTGGAGCAATGTTCACGGACTCTAGTAGTTGGCTCTCTATTAGATGCATTGTCATTGGGACCATGATTTCGGTCCTAACTTGTTCCCACCTCTTCAAATGGAAGTTAGGGTTAGAGGGTTAGGGTTAGGGTTATGGTTTGTCTTACGTTGGGTTGGTTAGGGTTAGTCTAGTGTTGTCTTACGTCAGCACCGGAAGTCCTAAAATCAGCTCTTAATCTGGCGTTTTTTTTCGGGAGATAAATAGTGAAGTCCTTCTTTAGCTACCGTCTTGTTTTATCACATATTGCTGCCTTTGCACCTGTCAATGTTTACTTTTGTATGCACATTAAATCAACCAAAAATCCTGACTTTGGAGCAATGTTCACGGACTGTAGTATTTGGCTCTCTATTAGATGCAATGTTATTGGGACCATGATTTCGGTCCTAACTTGTTCCCACCTCCTCATATGGAAAGTAGGGTTAAGGTTAGAGGGTTAGGGTTAGGGTGGGGTTAGGGTTACGGTTAGTCTTACGTTGGGTTAGTTAGGGTTAGTCCAGTGTTGTCTTACGTCTGCACCGGAAGTCGTAAAATCAGCTCTTAATCTGGCGGGTTTTTTCGGGGGATGAATAGGGAAGTCCTTCTTTAGCTGCCGTCTTGTTTTATCACATATTGCTGCCTTTGCACCTGTCAATGTTTACAAAAAATCCTGACTTTGGAGCAATGTTCACGGACTCTAGTATTTGGCTCGCTATTAGATGCAATGTTATTGGGACCATGATTTCGGTCCTATCTTGTTCCCACCTCCTCATATGGAAGCTACTTTTCCTTGTTGATGTCTCGGGAAGGGTAGAGATACAAACACACACACACACACAAACACACACACACACACACACGTACACACAGGAGAAGAGAATGTGTTTCAGGTCAAAGTGAACTCTGTCTGCGCCTACGTGCTTTTGTGTTCCCCCCCCCTTGTTTTCCACGGCACTGGAACACGTGGCCGTCTTCAAAGTGTCTCTACCTCCTCTGGAATCAGACCTGCAGCAGCTCTCCAGATGTTCACGTGAAGCTGGGAGAAAGCGTGTCACCTAGTGTTGCCACAACAAATACAAACGCCTCACAGCCAATACGAACGACGGGCAGTTGGCTCCCGCCTTCAAAATGTGTTTTTGTTTTTTTTTCTCCTCGCCATCCGTCGCCCCGCATGGTATCGTCACGTGGGTCCGACCAGTCAGACCCACGTGACGTTTCAAGGTTGGGAAAAGCGAAAAATAAACAGAGCAAAACAAACATGGCGGACTGTTTCAAGTGCGGCTCTTCAGACGCGGGCTCAATACCGACGCACGTTATCGCCCGCGGGGGGGGCAAGTGGTCAAGCTCAAGCAGGCGAAAAGAAAGAAAAAAGTCAAGTGTCTCAGGTTGCAGGTAGTTTGGGAAGAACCAGTTGCGGAATTGTCACTGGTTTGGCCTCAAAGTGTTGCAAAATGGGAGAAAATGAAAGCGGTCTGGAGCAAAGTGGAACTTTAACACACTATTTGTAATCAGTGAGAGGTCGCCTGTGATAGTAGAGACACTTGCAACATGCCACTGTACGCAATGCAAGGAAACTATACACCACCTGACCTTTTGGAGGCAACCACTTCCAAAAGGCGTTTACATCATCTGATTAATCCATTCCACACCCCCAAAACTACAGTATTAACACAAACACATCGTAAAAAAACAACAACATGTATGTGTAAATGTGTATGTAAGAATGTGTGTGTGTGTGTATAAATATATATATATATATATATATATTTATACATATAATATATATATAATATATATATATATATATATATATATATATATATTATATATATATATATATATATATATTATATATATATATATATATATTCATAAACATGAATATATATATATATATATATATTATATATATATATATATATATTATATATATATATATATTCATAAACATATAAATATATACCGTATATACCGTATTTCCTTGAATTGGTGCCGGGAATATGGTATTCGCATGCCTCGAATTACAGCCGGGTCAAACTGGTTTCGCAAAATAATTAGCGCATGCTTGGCACTTCCGCCGGGTCAAATATGAGTCATTAAATGACTCCCGCCTCTTAGTGGTAGAGGGCGCTAGTGATCCTTCTTGCGACTGCTGGTACTGCAGAAGAGTGCTGCAGAAGAAGACAACCGGCAGCAAGAGTGCGCAGCCATTGTTTGCTTGGACTTTTACCATGGAGGATTACATATCTAGAATAAAACTGTTTTCTAAACTGGACTTTCAATCGAAGCAGGAGGTAATACTTAAAAGGAAGATCTCCATCGAGACAGAGAGACTTTTAAAACTGAAGAAAGATAAGGAAGACTTCTATATCAATGCTTTTTTTCCAAAAGGAGCTGGCATGGACTCATTTATACCTAAAGATAAGACAATAATAACGTTTTTTTAATTAAATGTGCTTTTCATGATAAGGTAAGCGCCGGAGTGAGAAGAGGTTTTAAAATAATTAGCGCATGCTTGGCCATCCCGCAGGCTTCTGGTAAGCGCCGGAGTGACAGGAGGTTTTAAATTAATTAGCGCCCCTGCGGCTATTCAAGAAAATACGGTATATACCGTATTTTCTTGAATAGCCGCATATACATTATATATCAATATATATCAATACAGTCTGCAAGGGATACAGTCCGTAAGCACACATGATTGTGCGTGCTGCTGCTCCACTAATTGTACTAACCTTTAACAGTTAATTTTACAAATTGTCATTAATTACTAGTTTCTATGTTACTGTTTTTATATTGTTTTACTTTCTTTTTTATTCAAGAAAATGTTTTTAATTTATTTATCTTATTTTATTTGATTCATTTTTTTAAAAAGTACCTTATCTTCACCATACCTGGTTGTCCAAATTAGGCATAATAATGTGTTAATTCCATGACTGTATATATCGGTTGATATCGGTATCGGTAATTAAAGAGTTGGACAATATCGGCATATCGGATATCGGCAAAAAGCCATTATCGGACATCCCTAAATTCCACCCCTTAAAGCTGAGTGTCAAGCAGGGAGGTAATGGCTCCCATTTTTTTAGTCTTTGGTCTGTAAGTGCAAGTTAAAACTCTACTATGCAAAGTGAAAAGCATTTATCAACAACACCCAGAAATGCTTTTTACACACCGTGCCAACTTCCCTAGTTTTTGGGTTTTGTATTTCCAGGCTTTCGAGGGCCAGGTAAAATGAAGTGGCGGGCCACATCTGGCACCCGGGCCTTGAGTTTGACACATGTGATGTAGAATCTGTTAAAAAAATGAGCCGTGGGCCACACTTTGGATCCCTAGTTGGTCTGGAAAACTCCCCTCCGTCTGGATCAATGGCCCGACACTCCCACACTACACACGGCACACGGAGCCAAGTGGAACACGAGTGTCCTGGCGGGCGATTGGCCGCTCCTCGGGATGCGAGTAGCCAATCAGGCGGAGAGGATGAGAGTGTCTGAGGACGCCGACGTCTCAATTTGAACTAACGGCGGTTCCACGTTAGGAAGCGGAGACTCATGTTTGGATTTCCTATGTTGATGTGCGGCTGCACGATGGTTTATTTATGCTCCATTCATCTGCTCCATGTCTGAGCTGTGGAGGAAAAGCCAAGCGCTGGCCGTCCGAAAGGACTTCCTCATTACTTCCTGCCTTTGTGCAAAAGCACATCCTACAAGCGGGCCCTAGGGGCGGGCTAATGGGCAGAGAGAGAGATATTACTTACATGCGAGAGAGAAAGATGACTAGTTTGCAGGAGCCCATTCACAAAAAAACCTGCTGGGGCTTTTGTTTCATCCCCATGGCAAAGCTTTCCACTTGTCACGCCGCTCACCTTGAGGACAGCTGAGGCCAGAGGAGATCTTGCCTAAAGTGTTTGTGTGCGATGCCGGAACACGACGCGGCCGGATCAGATGACCGTCTCCTTCCGGTCACGGACACAAACACCCTCATCACAGGCTAGTAGGACACTTGGACTACACTGCAGGGTAAACTGGCCCAAATCTCATTTTTAGGACCTTTTACACTGCAAGTAAAATCTGTTTTTTTTATCAGACTCCAGTATAAACGCGCACAGGCCCCAATGTGGCCCCAATGTGGCCCCGACGTGGCCCCAATGTGGCCCCGACGTCACTCAATAAAGTGAAAACAAAGGAAGTTAGACCTGGAGAAAGTTGCCAAAATAAAATAAATTGCCACACCTTTTAAAAATTTTTTTTTTTTTTACGTGAAAATAAACTAAAGTAATATAATGGCAACAAATAAAGTGAGTTTCTTGCAAGTAGCATTATCACTGGAGGAGGAGGAATAGCTAAACATGCTTCACTACACACCGTAGCTCACCGGCGTCACAATGTAAACAAACGCCGTGGGTGGGTCTACACCTGACATCCACTGTAATGATACCAAGTACAGGAGCATACGTAGTCGACACTACTGTGATCACGTCGATATTTTTTGGCATCACAAAATCTTTTTCCGTTTTTAAAAAATGTAGATTATGTTTATAAAGTCAGTAAATATGTCCCTGGACACATGAGGACTTTGAATATGACCAATGTATGATCCTGTAACTACTTGGTATCGGATGTGTGGTATCATCCAAAACTAATGTAAAGTATCAAAGAAGAGAAGAATAAGTGATTATTACATTTTAACAGAAGTGTAGATAGAACATGTTGAAACAGAAAGTAAGCAGATATTAACAGTAAATGAACAAGTGGTTTGATAATAATTTTTTTTACAGCTTGTCCTTTATAATTTTGACAAAATAATAGAATATAATTGTCCAAAAGTAGAATCTGTTTTTTTGATCAGACTCCAGTGTAAATGCACACTGGCCCCAATGTGGCCCCAATGTGGCCCCGACGTCACTCAATAAAGTGAAAACAAAGGAAGTTAGACCTGGAGAAAGTTGCCAAAATCAAATAAATTGCCACACCTTTTAAAAAAATTGTTTTTTTTACGTGAAAATAAACTAAAGTAATATAATGGCAACACATAAAGTGAGTTTTGTACATGTAGCATTATCACTGGAGGAGGAGGAATAGCTAAACATGCTTCACTACACACCGTAGCTCACCGGCGTCACAATGTAAACAAACGCCGTGGGTGGGTCTACACCTGACATCCACTGTAATGATACCAAGTACAGGAGCATACGTAGTCGATACTACTGTGATCACGTCGATATTTTTTGGCATTGCAAGATCTTTTTCCGTTTTTTAAAAATGTAGATTATGTTTATAAAGTCAGTAAATATGTCCCTGGACACATGAGGACTTTGAATATGACCAATGTATGATCCTGTAACTACTTGGTATCGGATGTGTGGTATCATCCAAAACTAACGTAAAGTATCAAAGAAGAGAAGAATAAGTGATTATTACATTTTAACAGAAGTGTAGATAGAACATGTTGAAACAGAAAATAAGCAGATATTAACAGTAAATGAACAAGTGGTTTAATAATAATTTTTTTTACAGCTTGTCCTTTATAATTTTGACAAAATAATAGAATATAATTGTCCAAAAGTAGAATCTGTTTTTTTATCAGACTCCAGTGTAAACGCACACAGGCCCCAATGTGGCCCCAATGTGGCCCCAATGTGGCCCCGACGTGGCCCCAATGTGGCCCCGACGTCACTCAATAAAGTGAAAACAAAGGAAGTTAGACCTGGAGAAAGTTGCCAAAATAAAATAAATTGCCACACCTTTTTAAAAAATTGTTTTTTTTACGTGAAAATAAACTAAAGTAATATAATGGCAACAAATAAAGTGAGTTTCTTGCAAGTAGCATTATCACTGGAGGAGGAGGAATAGCTAAACATGCTTCACTACACACCGTAGCTCACCGGCGTCACAATGTAAACAAACGCCGTGGGTGGGTCTACACCTGACATCCACTGTAATGATACCAAGTACAGGAGCATACTTAGTCGATACTACTGTGATCACGTCGATATTTTTTGGCATCACAAAATCTTTTTCCGTTTTTTAAAAATGTAGATTATGTTTATAAAGTCAGTAAATATGTCCCTGGACACATGAGGACTTTGAATATGACCAATGTATGATCCTGTAACTACTTGGTATCGGATGTGTGGTATCATCCAAAACTAACGTAAAGTATCAATGAAGAGAAGAATAAGTGATTGTTACATTTTAACAGAAGTGTAGATAGAACATGTTGAAACAGAAAATAAGCAGATATTAACAGTAAATGAACAAGTGGATTAATAATCCATTTTTACAGCTTGTCCTTTATAATTTTGACAAAATAATAGAATATAATTGTCCAAAAGTAGAATCTGTTTTTTTATCAGACTCCAGTGTAAACGCACACAGGCCCCAATGTGGCCCCAATGTGGCCCCAATGTGGCCCCGACGTCACTCAATAAAGTGAAAACAAAGGAAGTTAGACCTGGAGAAAGTTGCCAAAATAAAATGAAATAAATTGCCACACCTTTATAAAAAAAATTGTTTATTTTACATGAAAATAAATTAAAGTAATATAATGGCAATAAATAAAGTGAGTTTTTTCCAAGTATCATTGTCACTGGAGGAAAAGGAATAGCTAAACATGCTTCACTACACAGTGTAGGAGGATACAATAGCTCACTGGCGTCACAATGTAAACAAACGCCATGGGTGGATCTACACCAGACATCCACTGTAATGATACCAAGTACAGGAACGTACTTAGTCGATACTACTATGATTACTTCGATATTTTTTGGCATTACAAAATATTTTTCCGTTTAAAAAAAAAAGTATTTTATGTTTATAAAGTCAGTAAATATGTCCCTGGACACATGAGGACTTTGAATATGACCAATGTATGATCCTGTAACTACTTGGTATCGGATGTGTGGTATCATCCAAAACTAACGTAAAGTATCAATGAAGAGAAGAATAAGTGATTATTACATTTTAACAGAAGTGTAGATAGAACATGTTGAAACAGAAAGTAAGCAGATATTAACAGTAGATGAACAAGTGGATTAATAATCCATTTTTACAGCTTGTCCTTTATAATTTTGACAAAATAATGGAATATAATTGTCCAAAAGTTTGGACACACCTTCTCCTCCTTCAATCTTTATCTTCATGACTATTTACATTGTAGATTGTCACATGAAAACAAGGAATGAACACATGTGGAGTTATGTACTCAACAAAAAAAGGTGAAATAGCTGAAAATTGTAGTTTCTTCAAAATAGCCACCCTTTGCTCTGATTACTGCTTTGCACACTCTTGGCATTCTCTCCATGAGCTTCAAGAGGTAGTCACCTGAAATGTCTTTCTCTGACGTGGCAGGGCAGATGAGCCCAAAGTGTGGGAGTTTTGGACTCTGGTCAAGAAAAAGTTACATCACCTTCCTGGGAAAAGCTGCTGTTTCCCACAAGTGCAGCGATTGTTGGAGGTCCACTTCATGCTCATGTTTGGGGAGGAAGAAGATTGTGTTATTTATCTTTCTGCCGGGAACGGAGAGCCGAAGTCTTCCAAACACGTGGAGATAGCTCTCAACAGTCAGCGTTGGAAATCGTTGTTTCTAAATTTGATTTCCCTCAATTGCATCCTCATGTGACCTTGAAGTTCCATCCAAGCCCGAGTTGTTTCCCCCCGCACATTTGTCTTCAGACGGACGAAAGTCGCTTCGTTTCTTCGAACCGACGAACGGGTTTCACTCCAAAATGCTGCATTCTCTGGTTCTCAGCCCTTCTGAGAATGTTTAGTACGTCCCAGGGAGCAGGAGGATTCCTAACTCACCCGTCCTCTTAAGTACGCCACACAAATCAAAAGTCTTCTTAACTCTTATGTAATGTTCATATTGTTGTTACTCAGCCAGCGTTTGTGGGTCTGATGGACCTCGCATTTTGTGGCTTTTAATGCCTCACAATCAAACACTTTTATGTCGAAATACTGAACAGATGTTTACCTTATCCCAATAAACATCTGTTCAGTATTTCAACATGAAAGTGGAACATTTTCTCCACAGGGATTCTTCTTTTGTGTTTCTGCACCTGCAGTTCCCCCACAAGGTTGCAACATTGTTGGTCAACACTGTCTGCTCTCTTTTTCTCGCACATTTGACCCTCTGATGTTCTGTGTACCTACACTCTGTCCTCCTCCTGTCTAGGCCTGCTGTGTGGGTGTGGGTGTGGTACACAGCACATCAATTTCCACACTTATATTAGCCCCGGGTCCAGTGGACCTGGACATCTTATATGTAATAGGAATGTGTAGGGGGTGTGTGGGGCAGTGTTTCCCACACATTCATTTATTTGTGGCGGCCCGCCACGAAAGAATTACGTCCGCCACAATTTTTTATTTTTTTTTGTCCTGTCCAGCTTCTCAGGCAAATCATATAGCAGGCCTGGCCCTAACCAATCTGGCGCCCTAGGCAAGATTTTAGGTGGCGCCCCCCCACATCGGCAGTGAAGTGTAGAAACCGAATAGCTTTGTCTTTGACCATTTTTTTTACTTAAAGAAAGCAAATTAACATATTATATGAGAATGTTATGTTATGATTATCTTTAACCGAATCACAGCAGTGCTCAAATTAAAAACAGCATTCCCTCTCATGTGATATTGCTTAATTAACATTAATGATGTGCACTTTAACAACTAGGCTTACAACTATACCTAATATATAAAGGGGTGGAAAAGTGACTATTACCTGCAGGGCAAACATTAGCTAACCAGAAGGCAATAACAATGTAAACAAAAAACACCTGCTTAAAAGATCTAATACAAATGTCCCTAAGGAATGTAAGGTGGGAGTACTGTAATTACCTAACGTTAGATTATTATTTTCCATAACAATTTAGCCCCCTCCACAATATTAACCCGACGTTAAAACAGAACTAGCTATTTATTGATTAGCAATTGCCGAATCATGTAACATTAGCTTAATGCTAAAAAGCCAGGTTACTATCACATTCTGTAACAGACAAATAATTTCATGTAGGCTATAACGTTACCTACCTGCTACCTCTGTCTTTTTCTCGTTTCTCCTCCTCTTCTTTTCTATTTTTTGTTCCCTGGGCACCTGACAGTTTTGGCCGTTTTGACATCTTGTGTTGATTTTTTTGATGTGGTGATGTCCAAAAAAGAGTCATGATAGGGGAAGGGAGGGGGCGCACCGTGCGGGGGGAGGGTGGGGGGGTTGGGCGTAATGTTGTGACAAATAATATTTCTATTAATCAGGCTTTACTTTGCATTTTAATTAACATGGGATTATTTTTTGTATTTAGAAATAATAGTACCAACTTTTTTTTTCCTTTTTTTTTTTCTCCAACATTTGTGGCACTGGCGTGGCGCCCCCTGATGGACGGCGCCCTTAGCATTTGCCTATACGGCCTATGCCACGGGCCGGCCCTGCATATAGTAGATGTAGATGCCCATATAGGCTGTTCAGATTTACTTTACAAAAGAGAAGTGTAGGATACTTCTCTTGTTGCCTTATTTGTATTTGACCACTGCTGTTTTCTGTTTATTTGTTACTGACTGTGGCAGGACACCTCTGCCTCTGTTTCACTTTATGTTGCTGGTAAATAATATGGTTGTAGTAGTAGGCTAAAGTTTAATTATTTAGTATGCACTAATTAAAGGGGCAGAGCTTTAAGAGACATTTGAGCTTTTATGTTTTATAAGATATATTTTTTGTAAGAACCACAATTAATAAATATATTTCAGTGAATAACTTATTGTTCAAATCTGTATATAAACATGTACATAAAGTGTTGTAATTATATTGTAAAATGGATGGATGGATGGACGTTTAAAACAAAACTGTTATTATTAATTAGTAAGTATACATTTTTTGAACCTTTTTAGAGAAAATCATATCATTGTAGTAAATTATGCCAATTACTCGATGATGTCATGATGACCACGCCCATAGCCACGCCCCCACCGCCACAGGTATCTTGGCAGTTTATGGGAAACACTGCGGTGTGTGGTCATTAAATATGTATTCTGATATATGTTCTTCACAGAAAATGTGTCTCAGTTTGAAAAATTAATTAATTGTATCATTTTTCTTTTAATAAAAAATTGAAAACGGGTCCCACAGACCCGAACACCACACAAAGGGTACTGCACTTTTTCGCCTATCATTCACAATTCTCACATATTTGGACGTCACGAATCAGCATTCCCTAGGGGTGTAACGGTACACCAAAATTTCGGTTCGGTACGTACCTCGGTTTAGAGGCCACGGTTCGGTTCATTTTCGGTACAGTAAGAAAACAACAAAATATACATTTTTGAGTTATTTATTTACCAAATTTGCAAAATCTTCCATCAAAAATATTATTCTTAGTGTAATATTTGATGTGAAGTAATTGGAACCTTGGATAGGTCAATAATTCATAATAACATTGATTTTGATTCAATATTATGTTTTGAGCAATGACAGTTTGAAAGAAAAAAAACAGATTTCTTTTATTAGTCAACATTGCAACTTTTTGTAAATTACATTTAACCTTTAAGCTTTTTTATTTCACTTTTGTTATGTTTTTGTTTATTTTAGTAGTATTTTTAGAATGTGCCGTGGGCCTTTAAAACATTAGCTGTGGGCCGCAAATGGCCTTGGGGGCACACTTTTGACACCCCTGCTATAGATAATAAAACATTAAATGTGATAAATCTATGGATAAAAAGCAGAGCCTGGCGACGCATGCGCGTTTATCATAACTCTCTCTCTCTCTCTCTCTCTCTCTCTCTCTCTCTCTCTCTCTCTCTCTCTCTGCCCCTCCCTCACCAATGCTGCTAATTTGTTTTGTTTTCAACCCCTTCTTAACCCTGAACGTACATTGAAAATACACGCAACCCTAACTCAAAATGCCGGACATTTGAGGCATTTAAGAAACTCCGCAAAAGAGGACATGTCCGGTGAAAAGAGGACGTATGGTCAGTCTATCCTAGCCCGTTAGCTGCTAGCATGCCGCGTGTTGTGCCTCGGTGTGCATTGTTTACACAACGTGCGTTACGCTACTTAATATATCCGTGTGGAAACTCGTTCGGTACACCTCCGAACCGAACCGGAACCCCCGTACTGGAACGGTTCAATACAAATACACGCACCGCTACACCCCTAGCATTCCCTCATCCATTTGTGTCAACTAGATGAAATTAAGTCTGAAAACCTTTGACAAGTTGACTTCATGTCCGCCGCCGCCCATTTGGACCTTTCAAAGTGCTAAACACGAGTATTTTATTTTGAAAGTAAACCGGCTACTTGATTTTGTTTTTGTGTGTAACTTCCCTGTCCAACACGTGCCGATTTTAGCTAAGTTGAACGGATTTGTTTGCGACAAATATAGTGTTGTGATCCGTTGCCCGGATCATGTTTTGTTTAGTTAAAGACGACCTTAGTTCTGTTTCTGTCAGGTTCAAACACCGTACTATCTATTTACACAAGACAAGAAGAAGGAATCAAGCAGAGACAGAGTTGAATTTTGCTCATGAGGAGAGACGTATTGAGCTGTACACTCAGTTACAATTTACCCCCTACGCTCTAAGGTACAGTCCCACGTGCTCCTCTATTTATTTGGGAGGTCCCTAGTTAACATCACTAGTAGACACAACACGGGATTATTCAGAATGGAAATGTGCCGACACTTGTGATCTCGCCCTGTCTGCGCCAAGGTACTCGATGTCCGTCCTTGGCTGTCAGCAGGCGGGGTCTGGAAACAAACTGCTGGCACGAGACAACTCGCAGAGCAAGGTTACCCGTTGTGTGCCTTTGCACAGATAGAAAAGTACAACTTCAGCACAATTGATAATAACTATAGCAACGACCTTTAAGCATAAGAGTTGTGTGATAACTTATACATAATTATTCTGAGTTTCAGCACTCCTGGGTTTGCGTGTTCTTGGTTGCCATGGGTGCTGATTAGTTTCACCTGCCTCTGATTAGTGTTCGGTACGCTCACCTGCATTACATGTTTTTATGAATATTACACTACATGACATTTATACTTACATCATGTATATATTACATGTTATTATGAATGTTACTACATGACATATATACTTACATCATGTATATATGACATGTTATTATGAATGTTACTACATGACATATATACTTGCATCATGTATATATGACATGTTATTATGAATGTTACTACATGACATATATACTTAAATCATGTATATATTACATGTTATTATGAATGTTACTACATGACATATATACTTACATCCTGTATATATTACATGTTATTATGAATGTTACTACATGACATATATACTTACATCATGTATATATTACATGTTATTATGAATGTTACTACATGACATATATACTTACATCATGTATATATTACATGTTATTATGAATGTTACTACATGACATATATACTTACATCATGTATATATTACATGTTATTATGAATGTTACTACATGACATATATACTTACATCATGTATGTATTACATGTTATTATGAATGTTACTACATGACATATATACTTACATCATGTATATATTACATGTTATTATGAATGTTACTACATGACATATATACTTAAATCATGTATATATTACATGTTATTATGAATGTTACTACATGACATATATACTTACATCCTGTATATATTACATGTTATTATGAATGTTACTACATGACATATATACTTACATCATGTATATATTACATGTTATTATGAATGTTACTACATGACATATATACTTACATCATGTATATATTACATGTTATTATGAATGTTACTACATGACATATATACTTACATCATGTATATATTACATGTTATTATGAATGTTACTACATGACATATACTTACATCATGTATATATATGACATGTTATTATGAATGTTACTACATGACATATATACTTACATCATGTATATATTACATGTTATTATGAATGTTACTACATGACATATATACTTACATCATGTATATATTACATGTTATTATGAATGTTACTACATGACATATATACTTACATCATGTATATATTACATGTTATTATGAATGTTACTACATGACATATATACTTACATCATGTATATATTACATGTTATTATGAATGTTACTACATGACATATATACTTACATCATGTATATATTAGATGTTACTATGAATGTTACTACATGACATATATACTTACATCATGTATATATTACATGTTATTATGAATGTTACTACATGACATATATACTTACATCGTGTATATATTACATGTTATTATGAATGTTACTACATGACATATATACTTACATCATGTATATATTACATGTTATTATGAATGTTACTACATGACATATATATACTTACATCATGTATATATGACATGTTATTATGAATGTTACTACATGACATATATACTTACATCATGTATATATTACATGTTATTATGAATGTTACTACATGACATATATACTTACATCATGTATATATTACATGTTATTATGAATGTTACTACATGACATATATACTTACATCATGTATATATTACATGTTATTATGAATGTTACTACATGACATATATACTTACATCATGTATATATTACATGTTATTATAAATGTAACTACATTACATATATACTCACATCATGTATATATGACATGTTATTATGAATGTTACTACATGACATATATACTTACATCATGTATATATTACATGTTATTATGAATGTTACTACATGACATATATACTTACATCATGTATATATTACATGTTATTATGAATGTTACTACATGACATATATATACTTACATCATGTATATATGACATGTTATTATGAATGTTACTACATGACATATATACTTACATCATGTATATATTACATGTTATTATGAATGTTACTACATGACATATATACTTACATCATGTATATATTACATGTTATTATGAATGTTACTACATGACATATATACTTACATCATGTATATATTACATGTTATTATGAATGTTACTACATGACATATATACTTACATCATGTATATATTACATGTTATTATAAATGTAACTACATTACATATATACTCACATCATGTATATATGACATGTTATTATGAATGTTACTACATGACATATATACTTACATCATGTATATATTACATGTTATTATGAATGTTACTACATGACATATATACTTACATCATGTATATATTACATGTTATTATAAATGTTACTACATGACATATATACTTACATCATGTATATATTACATGTTATTATGAATGTTACTACATGACATATATACTTACATCATGTATATATTACATGTTATTATGAATGTTACTACATGACATATATACTTACATCATGTATATATTACATGTTATTATGAATGTAACTACATTACATATATACTCACATCATGTATATATGACATGTTATTATGAATGTTACTACATGACATATATACTTACATCGTGTATATATTACATGTTATTATGAATGTTACTACATGACATATATACTTACATCATGTATATATTACATGTTATTATGAATGTTACTACATGACATATATACTTACATCATGTATATATTACATGTTATTATGAATGTTACTACATGACATATATACTTACATCATGTATATATTACATGTTATTATGAATGTTACTACATGACATATATACTTACATCATGTATATATTACATGTTATTATGAATGTTACTACATGACATATATACTTACATCATGTATATATTAGATGTTACTATGAATGTTACTACATGACATATATACTTACATCATGTATATATTACATGTTATTATGAATGTTACTACATGACATATATACTTACATCGTGTATATATTACATGTTATTATGAATGTTACTACATGACATATATACTTACATCATGTATATATTACATGTTATTATGAATGTTACTACATGACATATATATACTTACATCATGTATATATGACATGTTATTATGAATGTTACTACATGACATATATACTTACATCATGTATATATTACATGTTATTATGAATGTTACTACATGACATATATACTTACATCATGTATATATGACATGTTATTATGAATGTTACTACATGACATATATACTTACATCATGTATATATTACATGTTGTTATGAATGTTACTACATGACATATATACTTACATCATGTATATATTACATGTTATTATGAATGTTACTACATGACATATATACTTACATCATGTATATATTACATGTTATTATGAATGTTACTACATGACTTATATACTTACATCATGTATATAAAACCTTGATGGTGGTTCTTTATAGGTGGAATAGAGCGACTCCATTGACTCCATTGTTTGATTAATTTTATTTACATTTATTTACGAGTTAGAATGCATAAAAAAAGAAAAAACATGTGTTTATCTCATTTAAGGGTTGTAAATGATAGGCAAAATTGCCCCCAAAAAGGTGCAGTTTTAAAGCGACTATTTGTGACAATGATATTTGTGCAGACGGGCGTTAGTCGGTGGAACAATGTGACCCTCGGTGGACCCACTCAGGTCAAGGATGTGTACATAGAGGATAAAGGAAGGGGGTCAGAAACTGTGCGCCATTTGCTTGCCTAACAACACACACACACACACACACACACACACACACACACACACACACACACACACACACACACACACACACACACACACACACACACACACACACACACACATCAAACAGGTTTTTGTTTGTGTGACCGTGAAATATTGTCTTCACTAACTACTCTTAACTTCTATGCTGATAACCAAAAATGACAACAAAGTGTGTTTATGTAGGGTTAGGGTTAGGGTTAACCCTAACCCTAACCCTACAGATGATCTACTGTATAAATTATGCTAATCTCCAGTACAGAAGGATCCAAACCAGGCCATGTTAACATAACTGATAGTTGCGCTTTGATTAACTGACTGCCGCTAGCTTAAATGCTAACATGACACGGAATGACTGCCGCTAGCTTAAATGCTAACATGACACGGACTGACCGTCACTAGTTTAAATGCTAACATCAATCAATCAATCAATGTTTACTTATATAGCCAAAATCACAAGTGTCTCAAAAGGCTGCACAAGCCACAACGACACGGACTGACTGCCGCTATCTTAAATGCTAACATGACACGGACTGACCGTCGCTAGCTTAAATGCTAACATGACACGGACTGACCGTCGCTATCTTAAATGCTAACATGACACGGACTGGAGTCCCTTGCTAGCTTAAATGCTAACATGACACGGACTGACCGTCGCTAGCTTAAATGCTAACATGACACGGACTGACCGTCGCTAGCTTAAATGCTAACATAACACGGACTGACCGTAACTAGCTTAAATGCTAACATGACACGGACTGACCGTCGCTAGCTTAAATGCTAACATGACACGGACTGACCGTCGCTAGCTTAAATGCTATCATGACACGGACTGACCATCGCTAGCTTAAATGCCAACACGACACGGACTGACTGCCGCTAGCTTAAATGCTAGCATCAATCAATCAATCAATGTTTACTTATATAGCCTAAATCACGAGTGTCTCAAAGGGCTGCACAAGCCACAACGACCCGGACTGACTGCCGCTAGCTTAAATGCTAACATGACACGGACTGACTGTCACTAGCTTAAATGCTAACACGTTTCGTCCTGACGTAGAAGCTAGCTTATCTCTTTCCTTAGCTAACCTTTACTGCTAACACGGTAGCATGTAGATGTGCTAGTACGCTAGAAAAAGAGTTCCTCAGTGTTTGCTCCTAAAATAACAATGTTGTACATCTTGGTTACTATACAGGTTATAGCAGTGGTCCCCAACCACTGGGCCGCGGCCCGGTACCGGTCCATGGACAGATTGGTACCGGGCTGCGGCCGCATAAGAAATTAAAAAAAAAATAAAATACTTTTTTTTTTTTTTTTTTTTTTTTAAAATTAAATCACCATAAAAAACACAATATATACATTATATATCAATATAAATCAATACAGTCTGCAGGGATACAGTCCGTAAGCATAATGATTGTATTTCTTTATGACAAAAAAAAAAAAAAAAAAAAATTTTTTTTTTTTTACTACCCCTCACCCCCCCGGTCCGTGGGACAAATTTTCAAGCATTGACCGGTCCGCAAGTACAAAAAGGTTGGGGACCACTGGGTTATAGAACATAAATGAAGTATTGTTGACGTTTTTTAAATGCATTTATGAAGTGATTTAGAGGTAGAATCGATTGCTAACATTAGCTGCATTGCTAGCCACCAAGAACAAGCCGATATTTACATGTTAGAATACAAAAAAAAATCTTATCTCTCATAATGGTTTTGTACAGTCCGATAGAGTGAGGTGAAAGTGACTCGAAGCTGCGAGTGTGGAACTTGAAGCCAAGCTATTTCGACATAAATGGAGTGCTTACCCAAATAAACCGGGAAAAAAATATGTCCCCGGCCAGCTGGACCAAACGCACAACTGTCCATGGAGTTGGTCCCACTTTGTATTGATCATGTCATGAAAGACAACAAACACACACTGTCATGCCCTTTCTAGCTGGGAAGGACGCCCCTGATCATTTTATGTCGTCCCAAGTCTGAGACCGCACATATTGGGAAGGTGAACCACAGCCGGTAGTGGTTTCTCTCTCTGCTCCCGCAGATGAGACGTAATGGACCATCCATACATTCCATCGGCCGCTCCGGGTATAAAAGGTGCAGTGATAAATACTGTGCTAAATGCATCAGTGTGTGGTGTGACAGTTATGAGGCTGTCACACCAAAAATGGGATGGCAGCTCAGGACAAGACGAGGCTGCAGTCTTCAAACAAAGGCAGAGATGAAGAACTGGGGAGATAAAAAAAAAAAAAAGCCTTTCATTGTCTTTCTTTTTCCATCTCCATTTCCCTTCCCTGTTGCTCCACCTTATGGGAGAGAAAGATCCTCCCTTTCTGCCTTTTTTTCCTCCCCCCGCCTCCTTGGTTCCTTCCCCCTGTGCAGGCTGTGGTATGCAGACATGCAGGAATTTCTGGGCCTCAAAATGATAGACCAAACTTGTCAGGCCTGGCTCCTGTTACTAAAGATGGCCGCCTTTTGGCCCCCAGCTTTCTGCCGTTGCTGCACGGAGCTGGCAAGTGTAGCAATTTCAGCTTTTGTTTTGGCGTGAGACACGGTCCGTACCACGGGTGTCTGAAGTGCAGCTCACTTTATAGATACCATTGCAAAAAAAACCCATTAGAAATGGAAGAAAAAGGGCACACCAATTGTTGCAACTATGACACTAATTTCATTTATTTGTTGTATTCCTTTCATGAAAATGCATATATATATACAAGTCACGTACAGTTGACACTTTCATTGTTTTTTGTTTCTTATACATTTCCATGATCAGAAAGGAGCAGATGGAAGAATAACATTCTTATATTTATCTGCCCCCTTTTTGACACAAATTATTTGAGATGACTTTATCACTGTTCCCTCCACCAACAACACCCGAACTCCAACATACTTTTTCATTTTCCTTGAAGCATTTTCACAATGACACGTCCAATCAAAGTCAAAAATCAGTTTGGTATAATTCCAGTTGTCTCTTTTTGTAACTCTTTTTAAATTCAAGACAAAAAAGGATTTTCAAGGTAAAAGTTAATTTTCAAGACAAAAAAGGATTTTTAAGACAAAAAATTATTTTCAAGGTAAGAGTTTATTTTCATGACAAAAAATTATTTTCAAGACAAAAAGTTATTTTCAAGGTAAAAGTAGATTTTCAAGGAAAAAAATTATTTTCAATGTAAAAGTTGATTTTCAAGGAAAAAAATTATTTTCAAGGTAAAAGTTTATTTTCATGACAAAAAATTATTTTCAAGACAAAAAATTATTTTCAAGGTAAAAGTTGATTTTCAAAGAAATAAATTATTTTCAAGGTAAAAGTTGATTTTCAAGACAAAAGTTGATTTTCAAGGTAAAAGTTGATTTTCAAGACAAAAAATGATTTTCAAGACAACAAATTATTTTCAAAAGTAAAAGTTTATTTTCATGACATAAAATGATTTTCAAGACAAAAAATGATTTTCAAGGTAAAAGTTGATTTTCAAGGTAAAAGTTGATTTTCAAGACAAAAAATGATTTTCAAGGTAAAAGTTGATTTTCAAGACAAAAAAGGATTTTCAAGGTAAAAGTTGATTTTTAAGACAAAAAATGATTTTCAAGGTAAAAGTTGATTTTCAAGACAAAAAAGGATTTTCAAGGTAAAAGTTGATTTTCAAGGAAAAAAATGATTTTCAAGGAAAAAAATGATTTTCAAGGTAAAAGTTGTTTTTCATGACAAAAATTATTTTCATAACAAAAAATGATTTTCAAGGTAAAAGTTGATTTTCAATGAAAAAAATGATTTTCAAGGTAAAAGTTGTTTTTAAGACAAAAAATGATTTTCAAGGTAAAAGTTGATTTTCAATGAAAAAAATGATTTTCAAGGTAAAAGTTGTTTTTCATGACAAAAAATTATTTTCATGACAAAAAATTATTTTCAAGACAAAAAATGATTTTCAAATTAAAAGTTGATTTTCAAAGAAAAAAATGATTTTCAAGGTAAAAGTTGTTTTTCATGTGAAAAATGATTTTCATGACAAAAAATGATTTTCAAGGTAAAAGTTTATTTTCAAGGTAAAAGTTTATTTTCAAGGAAAAAAATGATTTTCAATGTAAAAGTAGATTTTTAAAGAAAAAAAGGATTTTCAAGGTAAAAGTTTATTTTCATGACAAAAAATGATTTTTAAGACAAAAAATGATGTTCAAGGTAAAAGTTTATTTTTATGACAAAAAATGATTTTCAAGACAAAAAGGATTTTCAAGGTAAAAGTTGATTTTCATGACAAAAAATTATTTTCAAGACAAAAAATGATTTTCAAGGTAAAAGTTTATTTTCAAGGTAAAAGTTTATTTTCAAGGAAAAAAATGATTTTCAATGTAAAAGTTGATTTTTAAGGAAAAAAATGATTTTCAAGGTAAAAGTTGATTTTCATGACAAAAAATGATTTTTAAGACAAAAAATGATTTTCAAGATAAAAGTTTATTTTCATGACAAAAAATGATTTTCAAAACAAAAAAATATTTTCAAGGTAAAAGTTGATTTTCAAAGAAAAAAAAAGATTTTTAAGGTAAAAGTTGATTTTCAGGAAAGTCTATTCTCAAGTGGTCAAACCATACCGGTTTTGATTCATTAGTACCGCGATACGCATGCACCTCCTGGTACCCTAGCACCTCCAAAACCCTCAAATCTAAACTCCAAACATCTCAGAACAAGCTAGTCAGGTTACTTCTAGACCTCCACCCCAGATCCCACCTCACTCCTACCCACTTCTCTAAAGTGGGCTGGCTCAAGGTGGAGGACAGAGTTAAACAACTTGCACTGAGCCTAGTCTATAAAATCCGCTACACCTCCCTGATACCGAAGTACATGTCAAACTACTTCCTTAACGTAAATGACCGCCATAACCACAACACCAGGGGGAGCTCCACTAACCACGTTAAACCCAGATTCCGAACTAACAAAGGTCAGCTACAACCCTAAACTAACACCCTCCCCAGATTGCTAATAATGAAATGTAAACAATCAAATGCAGATGCTTTTTCTTATGCCTTCTGATCTCTCTCTCTCTCTCTCTCTCTCTCTCTCTCTCTCTCTCTCTCTCTCTCTCTCTCTCTCTCTCTCTCTCTCTCTCTATGTCCACTACTTGCTGTCCATATCCTCCCCCCCCCCCCCCCCCCCCTCCACACCCCTGATTGTAAATAATGTAAATAATTCAATGTGATTATCTTGTGTGATGACTGTATTATGATGATAGTATATATGATAGTATATATCTGTATCATGAATCAATTTAAGTGGACCCCGACTTAAACAAGTTGAAAAACTTATTCGGGTGTTACCATTTAGTGGTCAATTGTACGGAATATGTACTTCACTGTGCAACCTACTAATAAAAGTCTCAATCAATCAATCAATATTATACCAGTATCGGTATACCGTACAACCCTACCCAGCACTAACCCAATGTGTGTCTTATTTTCTTTACCGCGTATTTACCAAAAGGCAGGCTACACCGGAGACAAAGAAACTGACTAATTAATGAACATTTCAACTCCTTGTAAAGGTGAATAGAATATAAGACTCTTCTTCACTGCGACTAAAATGAAGATTGACCTAACTTTGGGTTCCTCCGTGTGACTAATTGTTTTAGGAAGCAGAATGTCATGTTGGCGCCTCCTAATATGGATGAGAGATGACACTCAATGGCACCATAGCCCTGCCCTTAAATAGGCTATGAGCTAAGCAAGCTATTCCCACGTGTGTGTGTGTGTGTGTGTGCGTGTGTGTGTGTGTGTGTGTGTGTGTGTGTGTGTTTGTGTGTGTCGCCAGGCGGTATGACGTCCAGCCAAGCTAATATTTATCATGCCTGCTCTCTCCGGGGCCTGACGCCGCAGGCCTTGTGATGGCATTGTCGCAACCAAACAAGGCTCTGACGTACCTTTTGACGTGCCGGGCTCAATACCAACTCTGCCCAGTTGACTTTGGTATTTATTTTGGACGGGACAAAGGACGTGAGCGTATATATTTACACTCTTGTGTCAGGCCTTAGTCCGCGGGAACGTGACATGGGTAATTTTACCGGGTGTGACTTCAGTCCGGCCGCAAGGTGTGCAAACTGAAGTCATGAGACCCACACACCAAAACCAGTCCTTCTGTACACTTGGTGTGACGTGCGCAAACTCACCTTCCGTTTACCTGGGAAGTGGGAAGTCGGAGCTGTGAATGGCGTCACTGCCGAGTTGACAGCGTTCCGGTTACGAAGTCGGAAATCAAGATGGCCACATTCACGAAAGCTGTTTTTGCGATTGCCTCGTCAGAATACAAACAACTTACGGGAAAATATGCACTCTTTCTGCAAATGGTAAATGGGTTATGCTTGTAGAAGTGATGTGAATTACACTTAAAGGCCTACTGAAATGATTTTTTTTTATTTAAACGGGAATAGCAGATCCATTCTATGTGTCATACTTGATCATTTCGCGATATTGCCATATTTTTGCTGAAAGGAATTAGTAGAGAAAATTGACGATAAAGTTCGCAACTTTTGCTCGCTGATAAAAAAAAAACCTTGCCCCTCCCGGAAGTAGCGTGACGTCACAAGCGGTAGTGCTGCTCACAATTCCCCGTTGTTTACATGGAGCGAGAGATATTCGGAGCGAGAAAGCGACGATTACCCCATTAATTTGAGCGAGGATGAAAGATTCGTGGATGAGGAACGTTAGAGTGACGGACTAGAATGCAGTTCAAGAGATATCTTTTTTCGCTGTGACCGTAACTTAGGTACAAGCTGGCTCATTGGATTCCACACTCTCTCCTTTTTCTATTGTGGATCACGGATTTGTATTTTAAACCACCTCGGATACTATATCCTCTTGAAAATGAGAGTCGAGAAGGCGAAATGGACATTTAAAGTGACTTTTATCTCCACGACAATACATCGACGAAGCTCTTTAGCATGAGCTAACGTGATAGCATCTGTCTCAAATGCAGATAGAAACAAAATAAATAAATCCCTGACTGGAAGGATAGATAGAAGATCAACAATACTACTATCAGGAGACACCGAACCAAACACTGGACATGTAAATACACGGTTAATGCTGTGCCGCCTGTCGAAGCCTAGCAATGCTGTTGCTAACGACACTAACTTAGCAACGGGACCTCGTCAGAGCTATGATAAAAACATTAGCGCTCCACCTACGCCAGCCAGCCCTCATCTGCTCACCTGCGTTCCAGCGATCGACGATGCGGTCGGCTTACCGGAGACGTAGGAAGTCAAGGTGAGGTCGCCGGCGCTAGTGTCTGCTATCCAACAAAGTCCTCCTTGTTGTGTTGCTGCAGCCAGCCGCTAATACACCGATCCCACCTACAACGTTCTTCTTTGCAGCCTCCATTGTTCATTAAACAAATTGCAAAAGATTCACCAACACAGATGTCCAGAATACTGTGGAATTTTGTGTCCAATAGGGTCCAAACACTTCCGTGGACCTCGCGACGTCACGCGCATACGTCATCCTCCAAAGGCGGCTTGAACCGGAAGTTCCCCGGGATATTTTAAATGTCACTTTATAAGTTAACCCGGCCGTATTGGCATGTGTTGCAATGTTAAGATTTCATCATTGATATATGAACTATCAGACTGCGTGGTCGCTAGTAGTGGCTTTCAGTAGGCCTTTAAAAAGCGCCACGCCGTCCCCCAACCTAAAGACACGCTGGATAAAGAGAAAATACGTAAAAAAAACATGTCCCACCTTTGTTGGAAGTGCATTTTAGTGTGTGAAAGCAAATCAATTGAAAGAAGAGTAGCTCCTCCTGAGGACTGGATTGCTAAGTGATGACACCGTCTGTTGTCTTTGCAACTGTCTGCCACCACAACAACTCCATGCTGTGTACGTAAGAAGCAGATGCTCCCGTCTCTCTTCCTCACCAATTTACCAACTGCGCTCTTGGCGACATCTTCTTGTGTCGGCTGATTGGCGTACTCGCAGGTTTATAGCGCTTCCTTCTAGCCAGGGATGGGCACCGATCACAATTGAACTGACGCGGTACTAAGAAATCAATACCGGTACTGTAAATTGCGGACTGTAAGCGGCAACGTTTTTCCTACGCTTCGAACCCGGCGACCTTAAAAACGGTGCTGCTACTTTATGTATTTTTAGTTGAAAGAAATACCAAAGAAAGACACTGAATAGGTGTGTTATTGTTTGTGCTATGGTGCCGTCATTTGGACGAGTTCGCGCACTGCTAGTGCGGCATTGCCCTTCTGTTTAGACTGAGCTTTCAACCGGAAGTAGAAGTGCAGTTCTGTCGTGTAATTAACTCATTTCACACCATATGTATCTGCAGCTAATATATGGGAAAAATAAATTATCCTAGAATTTATTGTCCGGAAAATACAATACTCAAAGGTACCAATTTTCTGTACTTTTGTGTGTGTTATTAAATATTGTTTTTGGTAAAAAAAAAAAAAAATGTAAATCTCATTTTTTGTATTGCAACCAATGTTCCCTCTAATTTTTCATGTGTGTGAGCAAACGCAAAAAGTCCCTGAGCATTGAGTGGAGCCCATGTGAGCAACATCAGACGTGCACACTGTGGCCACACCAGCAGCACACCTGGCCCAAACCTGACTAAATAACAAGTTAAATCTCCATCCATCCATCCATTTTCTACCGCTTGTCCCCTTCGGGTCGCGGGGGGTGCTGGAGCCTATCTCAGCTGCATTCGGGTGGAAGGCGGGGTACACCCTGGACAAGTCCCCACCTCATCGCAGGGCCAACACAGATAGACAGACAACATTCTCTTATTATTATAATCAAATGACAGCAGTCATTTCCATTTGTAATAGAAGTGTTTAGGCCCACTTACAATGACAATAACACAAAATATTGTTGTTCATGAACTGTGTACTTGTGTAGTTTGTCTGGGTGGAGGTCCTGCTTTGGAAATAATTTGTACCCCTTTCAGACATTGCATTTAGTTCCCATTAAAACATTCACATGTTGCACAATGAGATGTAAGCAGGGGATCATGTGTACATTCCTGCAACTTCCTGTTTGTAAAAAATATAATTTTATTAGTATTTATTTAAAGGCCTACTGAAATTTTTTATTTTTATTTAAACGGGAATAGCAGATCCATTCTTTGTGTCATACTTGATCATTTCGCGATATTGCCATATTTTTGCTGAAAAGATTTAGTAGAGAAAATCAACGATAAAGTTCGCAACTTTTGCTCGCTGATAAAAAAAGCCTTGCCTGTAGCGGAAGTAGCGTGACGTCACAGGAGCTAGTATTCCTCACAATTCCCCGTTGTTTACAATGGAGCGAGAGAGATTCGGACCGAGAAAGTGACGATTACCCCATTAATTTGAGCGAGGATGAAAGATTCGTGGATGAGGAACTTTAGAGTGAAGGACTTGAGAGGCAGTGATGGACGTATCTTTTTTCACTCTGACCGTAACTTAGGTACAAGCTGGCTTATTGGATTCCACACTCTCTCCTTTTTCTATTGTGGATTACAGATTTGTATTTTAAACCACCTGGGATACTATATCCTCTTGAAAATGAGAGTCAAGAACGCGAAATGGACATTCAGTGCCTTTTATCTCAACGACAATACATCGGCAAAATGCTTTAGCTACGAGCTAACGTGATAGCATCTTGCTTTAACTGCATATACAAACAAAATAAATAAACCCCTGACTGGAAGTATAGATAGAAAATCAACAATACTATTAAACCGTGGACATGTAAATACACGGTTAATGCTTTCCAGGCTGGCGAAGGTTAACAATGCTGTGCTAACGACGCCATTGAAGCTAACTTAGCAACCGGACTGCACAGAGCTATGCTAAAAACATTAGCTCTCCACCTACGCCAGCCAGCCCTCATCTGCTCATCAACACCCGTGCTCACCTGCGTTCCAGCGATCGGCAGAAGGACGAAGGACTTCACCCGATGCGTTTGGCGGCCCGGAGACGTAGGAAGTCAAGGTGAAGTCGGCGGCTAGCGCGGCTAGCGCGGCTAGCGCGGCTAGCGCTCCAACAAAGTCCTCCTGGTTGTGTTGCTGTAGTCCGCTGCTAATACACTGATCCCACCTACAACTGTCTTCTTTGCAGCCTTCATTGTTCATTAAACAAATTGCAAAAGATGTCCAGAATACTGTGGAATTATGAAATGAAAACAGAGCTTTTTATATAGGATTCTACGGGGTACCATAACTTCCGTTACTCGGACTTCGTCACGTGCATACGTCATCATACCGCGATGTTTCAGCCGGATATTTCCCGGGAATTTTAAAATGTCACTTTATAAGTTAACCCGGCCGTATTGGCATGTGTTGCAATGTTAAGATTTCATCATTGATATATAAACTATCAGACTGCGTGGTCGGTAGTAGTGGCTTTCAGTAGGCCTTTAATATACTAAAAGCATTTAATGATTAATATTTATAAATGAAGATTGCTAATATATGACACTAGAATAAGCACACATTTGATTGGTAAATCATAGTGTATCATAGTGTAAAGACCTGGAATGACACTTTATGTGTGGTGTTGGAGTTGTCCGACTTTTTGTGTGGCTGTTAACGCATCACTGGCTAAGTGCCATATGTGCATGTGTTGGTGCAAGTGAGAAAGAGCGAGCGGCTGCTGTTGATATAACAAAGTTGCTTTTGGTCTGGTTTGTATTGCAGAAAATGACCAGTTTTGCTAGATATCATTTTTTTTTACTAATGTTTTGGTGATGTGTTTGTGGCCGACAATAAAGAGTTTTGCTCAGTAAAGTCAAAGCGTCTCGACAGACGTTACAATATTTGAACAATGATGACAAAAACTGTTTTCTCTGTCGTGTCCGTGTGTCGAAAATTGTTTTGCGCTTATTTTTTTATTTGATTTTGTGCGTGGCATAGATTTGCAGTGCGCAGAGGATGCTTGAGCAGTGCGCACCTTGCACAGGCGCGCACCTTAGAGGGAACGTTGATTGCAACGTTTAAAAATGATCATTTCTGTCCAGTTGTTATACCTCCTTTAATTTATCTGAGTCTCATTCGTAAAGTGTGACATTAAGTTGCAAATGCAGTTGCACGTCCAAGACGTTAGATGGCAGCAGTGTGTGGCGTGCTTTGCTGTCTGTTGAGCCCTACAAAGTGTGAACACTGTAAGTATTGTACTTATTACGCACCAGCTGTTTGATTATAACGCGCATCTTAGTTGGAGTTTACATTATTCAAAGGGGTTGAAATTAAACATTCTACTAATCAGTAGTATGTCAATAGCAAAGCCAATGTGTATTAGCATCCAGCTAGCTCGTTTTTGGCAATGTAGAGCCTTACTTTACCTACATTGGAGCGTTTTTTGAGCCAATTTCTGTGTGGGCATTGGAAATTGCAACATTACCTAGAGGTAGGTTGGCTAAGTCCGCTCTCAGTGCTGCTGGAGTGATCACAAAGTGCGAATACTGTAAGTATTGTACTTATTACGCACCAGCTGTTTGATCATAACGCGCATCTTAGTTGGAGTTTACATTATTCAAAGGGGTTGAAATTAAACATGCTACTAATCAGTAGCATGTCAATAGCAAAGCCAATGTGTATTAGCATCCAGCTAGCACGTTTTTGGAGACGTAGAGCCTTACTTTACCTACATTGGAGCGTTTTTTGAGCCGATTTCTGTGTGGGCATTGAAAATTGCAACATTACCTAGAGGTAGGTTGGCTAAGTCCGCTCTCAGTGCTGCTGGAGTGATCACAAAGTGCCAATGTGCAAGGAGCGCAACCCAGGTACCGAAACATGACACTGTTGGTTTTTACGTGAATCAGTGCCTGGATTCTGTAGCCATCCCTTCTTTTAGACAAGTGACCCAAGCCTTGGTCTGGTCTTGGTTAGGATTCAAGTCTTTGACCCATGCGGAGGTGAAGTATTATCGTAGACAAGGAGCCTTCCTTCTGCCAGAGTCCCACACGGCCATCCATCACCAAGACCTGTTTACCGTCTCCTTTCAACCGCCCTCCTCCGGGCGTCTCTCGTCCGCGCTGATTCGATTCCAACCTCATTTGGACTTTTACAAATCCTATTAGTGGGACTCACACTGCGGTTTACCTGTACCTGTGACGTGTGTGAGACCACGGTCACAACATGATGACCTGCTGTTGCAGCCCTCACATGTTCTTGCTTTTTTAACATGCAACAATTTGATGTTATTTTTCCACTAGTAAGTCATATTACCAGGAAAAAAACGCAATAATATTCTGAGGAAAATGTTCCAATTTTATGAGATTATATTGCATTTTTAATAAGGATAAAATAGTTGTTTGATTTATTTATTTATTTTATTTTGTTTTTTGTGAACTGTTGCAATATTTTTGCAAAATATATATATATATATATATATATATATATATATATATATATATATATATATATATATATATATATATATATATATAAAAAAGAAAATCATCACATTACAGTAGATTTTGATTTTTTTTTTTTAAAGTTTTAAAGATACAAAAAAAGTTATTACTAGAGAAAAAATATTTTAGAGAGAAAGAGCAATACAATTCTGAGGAAAATGTTTCAATTTTATGAGATTGTGTTGCATTTTTTCACATCACACACAAGTTGTAAAATATTTTTGGGAGAAAGAGCAATAATATTCTGAGGAAAATGTTCCAATTTTATGAAATAAAATTATTAAAAACACATTTTTAGTACTTTAAAGTAGAGTATTTTTTTTGTTTCTTTTAAAGAAAAGTTGTCAAAACTTCAATACATATATATATATATATATATATATATATATATATCATTGTTTTTATTTTATAAAAAGGTTAACATTTGTTGCACAAGTTTTTTTCAAATTTTTGATAAAGCCATCACTTTTCAGGTACAAAATTTGTTATTATTATTATTATTAATTTTTTAAAAGTAAACTTTTGCAATAGTTAAGCAAAACAATATTTTTTTCTGATAAGAGAGTCATCACATAACAGTTTTTTTGTTGTTGAAGTTTTAAAGACACGAAACAAGTTATATTACTAGAGAAAAAATATTTTTGGGAGAAAAAGCAATAATATTCTGAGGAAAATATTCCAATTTTATGAGATTGTGTTGCATTTTTTCACATCACAGTATAATTTTTTTTTTTTTTTTTTTTTAGAGTTACAAAGAAAGTTATATAACCAGAAAAAAATATATTTGGGAGTAAAAGCAATAATATTCTGAGGAAAATGTTCCAATTTTATGAGATTAAATTATTAAAAACACATTTTTAGTACTTTAAAGTAGAGTATTTTTTTGTTTCCTTTAAAGAAAAGTTGTCAAAATATCAATATATATTTATTTTTTATTTTTAAAAAAGGTTAACATTTGTTGCACAAGTTTTTCTCAAATTTTTGATAAAGCCGGGTACAAGAAGTTTTTATTTTTTTAAATTTTTTATTTACATTTTTTTTGTAAACTTTTGCAGTAGTTAAGCAAAACAATATTTTTTCTACTAAGAGAGTCATCACATAACAGTATATATTTTTTTATTTTTAAGTTTTAAAGATATATAAAAAGTTATATTAGCAGAGAAAAAATATTTTTGGGAGAAAGAACAATGATATTCTGAGGAAAATGTTACAATTTTATGAGATTGTGTTGCATTTTTTCACATCTCAGTAGAATTTATTTTTTATTTTTTATTTTTTTAAAGATACAAAAAAAGTTATATCACCAGAAACAAAATACTTTTGGGAGAAAAGATATAATATTCTGAGGAAAATGTTCCAATTTAATGAGATTATGTTGCATTTTTAATAAGGGTAAAATAGTTGTTTTATTTATTTATTTTGTTTTTGTGAACTGTTGCAATATTTTTGCAAAAAATATATTTTTAAAAAAGAAAGTCATCACATTACAGTAGATTTTTTTTTTTTTTTTAAAGTTTTAAAGATACACAAAAAGTTATATTACTAGAAAAAAATGTATTCTGAGGAAAATGTTCTAATTTTATGAGATTGTATTGCATGTTTTTCACATCACAGTATAAGTATTTTTATTTATTTTTTAAAGATACAAAAAAAGTGGGAGAAAAAGCAATAATATTCTGAGGAAAATGTTCCATTTTTATGAGATAAATTTATTAAAAACAATTTTTTTTAAAGTAGAGTATTTTTTTTGTTTCCTTTAAAGAAAAATTGTCAAAACTTCAGTATATTTTTATTTTTTATTTTTTTTAAAAGGTTAACATTTGTTGCACAAGTTTTTTTTTTTCAAATTTTTGATAAAGCCATCACATTTCGGGTACAAAAAGTTAATTTTTGATTATTTTATTTTTTTTTAGAAAACTTTTGCAATAGTTAAGCAAAACAATATTTTCTCTACTAAGAGGGTCATCACATAACCGTATATATTTTTTATTTTTAAGTTTTAAAGAAATAACAAAAGTTATATAGCAGAGAACAAATATTTTTGGGAGAAAAAGCAAAAATATTCTGAGTAAAATGTTAAAATTTTATGAGATTGTGTTTCATTTTTTTCACATCACAGTAGAAGTAATTTATTTTTTATTTTTTTTAAGATACAAAAAAGTTATATTACCAAATAACAAATATTTTGGGGAGAAAAAAAGGTTCCCAATGAAGTACAATTTTCAAGGTGGAAAACATCTAAAGAGTACATGAAAAACTGAAGTATATCAACATATTTTGTTTTTAAGGAAAAGGGAAAATAATCATGAGAAAGAAGTTTCAATACTTGAAAAGTAAAGTTGATTTTTGGTTGCTTAAAAAGTATGGTGTATGTATGGTGCATATATGGTGTATGTATGGTGCATATATGGTGCATGTATGGTGCATATATGGTGCATGTATGGTGCGTGTATGGTGTATGTATGGTGCATATATGGTGTATGTATGGTGCATATATGGTGCATATATGGTGCGTGTATGGTGTATGTATGGTGCGTGTACGGTGCATGTATGGTGCGTATACGACGCATGTATGGTGCATATATGGTGCATGTATGGTGCGTGTATGGTGTATGTATGGTGCATGTATGGTGTATGTATGGTGCATATATGTTGCATGTATGGTGCATGTATGGTGCGTGTATGGTGCGCGTACGGCGCATGTATGGTGCGTGTACGGCGCATGTATGGTGCGTATACGACGCATGTATGGTGCATATATGGTGCATGTATGGTGCGTGTATGGTGTATGTATGGTGCGTGTATGGTGCATGTATGGTGCGGGTATGGTGTATGTATGGTGCGTATATGGTGCATGTATGGTGTATGTATGGTGCGTGTACGGCGCATGTATGGTGCGTATACGACGCATGTATGGTGCATATATGGTGCATGTATGGTGCGTGTATGGTGTATGTATGGTGCGTGTACGGCACATGTATGGTGCGTATACGACGCATGTATGGTGCATATATGGTGCATGTATGGTGCGTGTACGGCGCATGTATGGTGCGTGTACGGCGCACGTATGGTGCATGTATGGTGTATGTATGGTGCGTGTATGGTGTATGTATGGTGCGTGTACGGCGCATGTATGGTGCATATATGGTGCATGTATGGTGCATGTATGGTGCATGTGCTTAGACCCTTCCCCTGCGGCAGTCGCCCCGCTGTGCAGATCCCTCAGCTGGGGTTTGTTTTCCAATCAGGCCCCTGGGGGGTCCGGGGCTGGTTACAGAGAAGGCCACATGTCCGACTGTAATTGTCCCTCAATGAGTTAGCACTAAAAAGGAGCCGCCAGACACTCTGGATGTTTGTTTTCCTGTTTTTCATCATTTTTTTATGAAGCCACTTGGACAAAACATGAGGTGGGACGAGGATCAAAAACACCCCAGATAGGTTTTCTTTCCTGCTGCATCATCGCTAGCAGGGCTTGTGCCACAAATACTTTTGTACTCCCACATCATCTGTACCTCCTTTTTTGTGAAGTAGTCCTCTGTCTTGTTCTGAAGGCGCGGCGGGAGAATAACACGCCTCGGGGGGTGGGCGGCTTTCTACTGCTCAGAGGGACTTGAGCAAGCAAGGATCAACACAACAGAAACATTGCTTGTGACCTCAGTCTGGCCACACGCTGTACGCTACTAATGAAGTACAGTCAGGGGGGGCCAATGAATTTACAAAAAAGGTATCGTCTTTGCCAGGTCATAGAGCGCACTAGTATATAAGACGCAGATATATACTTTGTGGAATAAGTTATTTACACAAAAATATTCTGTAAATGTTTATTTACATACATTATTTGTTTCCAAACGGTGTCTGTAACAGGGCAGTAAAACGGCTGGTCAAACAAAACAGAAGTCATCCTCATGGACCCACTAGCTGCGCAAGCTAGCTCTCCGATCAGCTAAACAGACTCAATAACTCCACGGTGACGTTTTGGCGAATTTACTGAGGAATTTACGGAACTGAAACAATACAAAAAGAATGCCGTTGTGAGTTAATACTAACACAGGCACTCGTAAATGTGTTAGCATATTAGCTAATGCTAACGACGCGACCTTCATTGCAATAGTACGCACAGATATGCATGGGAACACTCCTACAGACGACACACATGGGACGGTTTAGTAAGGCAGACTTGTTTTAGTTATATTGTAAAACTTACAAAAGTTGCTTGGAGTGATGAATGAAGAATCCATACGAGTAGAAACGCTATGGACGGCTAGAAGATGAAACTGAGATTGTACTTCCGGTCGACTGCATATGTATATATGTGTGTGTATGTATATTTATAGGTGTGTGTATATATATATATATATATATATATATATATATATATATATATATATATATATATATATATATATTAGGGCTGCAACAACTAATCGATTAAAATCGATTATAAAAATAGTTGCCGATTAATTTAGTCATCCATTCGTTGGATCTATGCTATGCGCATGCGCAGAGGCTTTTTTTTTTAAATAAAATTTTTTATTTTTTATTTTTTAAATAAACCTTTATTTATAAACTGCAACATGTACAAACAGCTGAGAAACAATAATCAAAATAAGTATGGTGCCAGTATGCTGTTTTTTTTTCAATAAAATACGGGAAAGGATAGAAATGTAGTTTGTCTCTTTTATCCGATTATTAATCGATTAATCGAAGTAATAATCGACAGATTAATCGATTATCACATTAATCGTTAGTTGCAGCCCTAATATATATATATATATATATATATACATACAGTATATACAGCTTTTGTGTGGTGTGTGTGTGTTTACATATTATAATAATATAATGGATATATAATTAATAATTCATATAATTGAATATTAAGAGAATGTGAAAGTTCAACTCCTACCTTGTTTGCTTCCGTGACAACTTTGTTGAAATGATGTAATCTTACAACCCCCTGGTGCTGTTTTGTACTGTTTTTATACTGTTTTGTACTGTTTTTGTACTTACTTTGATTATTATTTTCAAATGTTTGTAAATGTTAAAATTTATAAATAAAGGTTTATAAAAAATAAAAATATATATATATTTTTTTAAATAAATAAATAAATAAAATAAATTTTAAAAAAAGAAAAGAAAAGTAAATTATGTAATCAATCAGAAATATCAAGCAGCTAAAAGTCAAACATGGATAAGTGCGGATAGAGTGATTAGCATTATTCCCATCATGCCTTGCAATGGATTTAAATTTTGGAATTTTTGGACATTTTTTGATGTGTAAGTTAGTGCTCCTGAATGTAAACAAATAAGTGCATCTAAACCAGGGGTGTCCCGACATTTTTGACTGGGGGAGGGGGGGGGGGGGGGGGGCACATTGAGCCTAAAAAATGTGGCGGGGGGCTGAAAGCCGACTGCATACAAAGTAACAATAGGTATATATGATGACATCATAGAAATGATGTATTGTTAATGACTAATATCATTGAATATTAAGAGTATGTGAAAGTTGGACTCCTACATAGTTTAATTCCGTGATGACCTCTTTAAAGTTTTTGGATCGATCAGAAATATCAAGCAGCTAAAATGCGCCAAACATGGATAAGTGTAGAGAACGTGTTTTGCGT
>NC_084749.1:6583307-6595807 GCF_033978785.1 Entelurus aequoreus
TACATTATATATCAATATATATCAATACAGTCTGCAAGGGATACAGTCCGTAAGCACACATGATTGTGCGTGCTGCTGCTCCACTAATAGTACTAACCTTTAACAGTTAATTTTACAAATTTTCATTAATTACTAGTTTCTATGTAACTGTTTTTATATTGTTTTACTTTCTTTTTTATTCAAGAAAATGTTTTTAATTTATTTATCTTATTTTATTTGATTCATTTTTTTAAAAAGTACCTTATCTTCACCATACCTGGTTGTCCAAATTAGGCATAATAATGTGTTAATTCCACGACTGTATATATCGGTTGATATCGGTATCGGTTGATATCGGTATCGGTAATTAAAGAGTTGGACAATATCGGCATATCGGATATCGGCAAAAAGCCATTATCGGACATCCCTAGTTGTCCCGATATCAATATTTTAGTACCGGTACCAAAATGTATTTTGATACTTTAAAAATATTTTTTAAATAAAGGGGACCACAAAAAAATGTCATTATTGGCTTTATTTTAACAAACAATCCTATGGTACAATAAACATGTTTTTATTATTGTAATTTAGTCCTTAAATAAAAGAGTGAACATACTAGACAACTTGTCTTTTAGTAGTAAGTAAACAAACAAACACTCCTAATTAGGCATATGCAGTAACATGTTGTGTCATTTATACACCTATTATTTTGTCTACATTATGAGGGACAAACTGTAAAAATAGATTATTAATCTACTTGTTCATTTACTGTCAATATCTGCTTACTTTCTGTTTCAACATGTTCTATCTACACTTCTGTTAAATGTAATAATCACTTATTCTTCTCTTCTTTGATACTTTATATATGTATATATACATATATATATATATATATATATATATATATATATATATATATATATATATATATATATATATATATATATATATATATATATATATATATATATATATATATATATATATATTAGGGATGTCCGATAATGGCTTTTTGCCGATATCCGATATGCCGATATTGTCCAACTCTTTAATTACCGATACCGATATCAACCGATACCGATATCAACCGATACCGATATCAACCGATATATACAGTCGTGGAATTAACACATTATTATGTCTAATTTGGACATCCAGGTATGGTGAAGATAAGGTACTTTTTAAAAAAAATGAATCAAATAAAATAAGATAAATAAATTAAAAACATTTTCTTGAATAAAAAAGAAAGTAAAACAATATAAAAACAGTTACATAGAAACTAGTAATTAATGAACATTTGTAAAATTAACTGTTAAAGGTTAGTACTATTAGTGGAGCAGCAGCACGCACAATCATGTGTGCTTACGGACTGTATCCCTTGCAGACTGTATTGATATATATTGATATATAATGTAGGAAGCAGAATATTAATAACAGAAAGAAACAACCCTTTTGTGTGAGTGAGTGTAAATGGGGGGAGGGAGGTTTTTTGGCTTGGTGCACTAATTGTAAGTGTATCTTGTGTTTTTTATGTGGATTTAATAAAAAATTTAAAAAATAAAACGATACTGATAATAAAAAAAACGATACCGATAATTTCCGATATTACATTTTAACGCATTTATCGGCTGATAATATCGGCAGACCGATATTATCGGACATCTCTAATATATATATGTATATGTATATATAAATATATATATATATATATATATATATATATATATATATATATATATATATATATATATATATATATATATATATATATATATGTATATATACATATATATATTACATATATAAAAGCTAACTACAGAAAGAGATAAACTAGCTTCTACGACAACACGAAACTTGTTTGAGTTTAGAATACACAACACTGTGATAGGACACCAATCTGTACTGAGTGGAAAACATGAACAATCATATTAAAGTATCTGTAAAGTATTATTGCATGTTTTGTTACTACACAGCGAGCCAGACAGAGTATGTACTGAGTATGTACTCATGATCAACATAAAGTGTGACTCACTCGATGGACACTTTTGCGTTTTGTCCAGCTTCTGTGGGATATTTTTTCCAGTTTATTTGGGTAAGCACTCCATTTATGTTGAAATAGCATGGCTTCAAATTCCATATTCAGTCCTGTCCACGTCACTCTCTCGGCTTCTGTCTGCTCCAACGTCTCACCCTTCCTTCGTGCTCGTCTCTTTAAGCAGCAGTTCATCCTCTGTATACTCAGCGTCAAAAAGTATAAGGTGGTAAATTTGACCAAAAATAGTCATCTTTGTTGTTTGTTACCAAGTCTGCCATTATTATAAAACAGTTCCCCTTTAAGCTGATAGTTGAAACATGCCCTGTCACATCAAATAAGTGAAGGATGGAATTGTTGATATTTGCTTTAAAATGTAAATGAAGGATGTTTAATAAATGTGTGCATTCTTACTTCTGATCTGTCAATAAGTGTTTCGCTAGTGAAACGTAGCTTGATGCAAGTCAGCATTTGGTGCAAAGGTCGTTGGCGAGCATGAGACGTCATTAGTCTCTCCTGGGCCGCAATAACGGCCCGTTTATTAGATCATTACAGGGCACTGGTCGAAGCTGAAGGCTAATCCAATCCCATTGACACTTTGGCTGGAGGACCAAGCGTCGTTTCCCGATAGGTCAAACGAAAGCTGACATGAGCCCACGACATTTAATGTTCGGCCCCTTGGCGATGAAACTTGTCCCCGGACTGCGGCTGTGCGATATCAGCGGAATTGCACGTTTGCTTGCAAATTGCAGCTCGGGGCTTTTCTAACGGTGTGCTCTTTCTTCCACGTTGGCGTTGGCGTCTAAACGTGCAGGTTTGGACGAATTCAGTTGGAATTTTCGGACTCTAAATTTGTCAAAATAAGTGTTGCACACACAAAGACAATTTTTGTCACGATGTTAGACGGCAAACGCCGGATTATTTTAAGTCTTACAAGATTTTTACGGTATTGTCAGGTTCAAACACTGATGACATCTATTAAACAAGACAAGAAGCAAGGAATTAAACAGAGACAGAATTCAATTCAGCTCAATTGAGGAGAACCACGTAGACTACAGTGTCGTCCCACACTCTGACGAAAGATTGTACGCCTCCTCTTTTATTTGGACTTTCCCTGATTACATGGCAACAGCGCTTTCTAAAGGGACGGGGGTCGTAAACAGCCGCTGCCTTTGGTCACAAATACAGTTCAAAGAAAAGGTGCCTGGAGGGGAGTCAGGCCCTGCTTCCTCTCTGCTTTGTAGATCTCGGGTCAAGATAAAATCTTCCTGTGGATTACGATACATCAAAGAAACCGACGCCTTCATGTCGCTTCCCATCCTACACAGTGGCGTTTTACAAGCCTTTTGCTTGGTAGGATCAAAGACAGCTTTTGTCCTCTTGCCGGGAACTCATTGAAACACAAAGTTTTGTGATAACTTAGATACAATTATTCTGACACGTATATTCCAGTAAAGTATTATTTCATGTTTTGTTTGTACACAGACTATGCACTGTCATTGTAATAACACGCATGATGTGCTGCGTGGATCATGATTTAATATGAAGTGTGACTCACTGGATTGACAGTTGTGCGTTTGGTCCAGCCTTTTTCCCGGTTTATTTGGGTAAGCACTCCATTTGTGTTTAAATAGCTTGGCTTCAAGTTCCACATTTGTAACAACAAAGTCACTTTCACCTCACTCTTCCTTTTGTGCTCGCTTCTCGAAGCAGTAGTTCATCCTCAGTATGTTCAGCTTCAAAAATATAAGGTTGTGAATGCTCATTTTTGCCAGAAGTCGGAAGTGCGCTGCTATGGAAAGGGAAATAAATGTGTTCAAAACAACGTGTTAATCCTTTTACTAACCACCTTCCTCTCGCTCTGCAGTGTGCCTGGACCGCTGCAAGCATGGCGCGTGCAACCTCCAGGGCCAGTGCTGCCACGACCAGTGCTTGGGCGGCTGCTCCGAGCCGGGCAACGCCAGCAGCTGCGTGTCCTGCAGGAACCTCCAGCACGCCAGCAGCTGCGTGGAGAAGTGTCCCGCCGGGTACTACGTCTTCAGGGGGTGGCGCTGCGTCAGCTTCTCCTTCTGCCAGGTACTGACATTGGTTAGGGATGTGACCTCGTCAACATTTCACGGCACGATATCGTCACGGTATTAAGGCCACGGTTAGATGATAAAATCGTGGTATTGTCACACACAAAAAAAAAATTGCTAGGTAAAAACGCCATAGTGTGTGTCAGGTTCAAACACCTAACTATCTATTAAACAAGACATATTATACAGCAGCTGCACTGGGTCATAAACAGTTCAAACAAAAATGTGCTTGGAGCGGTGTCAGGTTTGCCCCCTCTCTGCTTGTAGATTTCGGGTCCTGATAAGTCCTTCCTGTGGCTGTCCAAGATCCGAGAAACCGACACATCTACGGCGCATTCCATCGCACACAGTGGAGGTTTACAAGCTGTCCGCCTTTTGCTTGATAAGATCAAAGACAGCTTTTGTCTTCACGCAGGGCAACCTCAACTCATAGCAAACAAGTTGTGTGATAACTTATATACAATTATTCTCACAGTGCGTATAATGAAAAGGAAGGATGAACACAAACACAATGCTCACATTAATTTATTATGTATGATATCTTGGAATTTTCTGGACTATAGAGCCGCACCCACTAAATGTTCAACATAGCAGTAATTAAAAATCCCTCATTTACATTATCATCACAGCCATTTATGACAAAAACAAGAGTAATAGTGTGACAGTGACTGACACGTGCATCACATCTCCTCAGAATGACAGCACATTGTGTTCAATATTTTGCACAAAGATAAAATAAGTCATAATTTGCGTTAATTTAATAGTTAAAACAAATGTGAAGTGAGTTATATTTATATAGTGCTTTTTCTCCAGTGACTCAAAGCGCTTTACATAGTGAAAGCCAATCTGGGAGCAGGTGGGTAAAGTGTCTTGCCCAAGGACACAACGGCAGTGACTAGGATGGCGGAAGCGGGGATCGAACCTGCAACCCTCAAGTTGCTGGCACGGCCGCTGTACCAACCGAGCTATACCGCCCCTGTGTAATGTAAATAATGGATCCCATATTCCAATATATGACACAGTTGTTACTGCTCTATATCTCCATGCTTGTGTGTACCAGTAGTATGACTTGGACTATCAACATCTATCCATTTTTTTTAAATATTACTGTTTTTTTACTGATCATGTTAAACACTTATGTTTTATTTTTTATTTTAATTCTTTAATTTTGTTATTTTATTTATTGCATTATTACTACTATTTCTGTCTCAATGTAATATTTTTCTAATTATTATATGCTATTTAAATGGTTGTTTTTTTTACATATATTTTATCATATTTTCACACTATTTTTAGATAGCATTAATTTGTGTTTATATGTATTTTTTTTAACATATATTTAATCATATTTTCACACTATTTTTAGATGGCATTGATTTGTGTTTACATATATTTTTTTACATATATTTTATCATATTTTCACACTATTTTTAAATGGCATTAATTTGTGTTTATATGTAATGTTTTACATATGTTATCATATTTTCACACTATTTTTAGATGGCATTAATTTGTGTTTATATGTAATTTTTTACATATATATTATCATATTTTCACACTATTTTTAAATGGCATTAATTTGTATTTATATGTAATTCTTTTACATATATTAAATCATATTTTCACACTATTTTTAAATGGCATTAATTTGTGTTTATATGTAATTTTTTACATATATTTTATCATATTTTCACACTATTTTTAGATGGCATTGATTTGTGTTTACATATATTTTTTTTACATATATTTTATCATATTTTCACACTATTTTTAAATGGCATTAATTTGTGTTTACATGTAATGTTTTACATATGTTATCATATTTTCACACTATTTTTAGATGGCATTAATTTGTATTTATATGTAATTCTTTTACATATATTTAATCATATTTTCATACTATTTTTAAATGGCATTAATTTGTGTTTATATGTAATTTTTTACATATATATTATCATATTTTCACACTATTTTTAAATGGCATTAATTTGTATTTATATGTAATTCTTTTACATATATTTAATCATATTTTCATACTATTTTTAAATGGCATTAATTTGTGTTTATAAGTAATTTTTTACATATATTTTATCATATTTTCACACCATTTTTAAATGGTATTAATTTGTGTTTACATATATTTTTTACATATATTTTATCATATTTTCACACTATTTTTAAATGGTATTAATTTGTGTTTATATGTAATGTTTTACATATGTTATCATATTTTCACACTATTTTTAGATGGCATTCATTTGTGTTTATATGTAATTTCTTACATATATTTTATCATATTTTCACACTATTTTTAAATAGCATTAATTTGTATTTATATGTATCTTTTTTACATATATTTAATCATATTTTCACACTATTTTTAGATGGCATTAATTTGTGTTTATATATACCTGTAGTATATTTGTACATATATGTTATCATATTTTCTCACTATTTTTAAATGGCATTCATTTGTGTTTATATATATTTTTTTACATATATTTTATCATATTTTCACACTATTTTTAAATGGCATTAATTTGTGTTTGTATGTAATGTTTTCACACTATTTTTAGATGGCATTAATTTGTGTTTATATGTAATTTTTTTAACATATATTTTATCACATTTTCACACTATTTTTAGATGGCATTAATTTGTGTTTACATATATATATATTTTGTTTTTACATATATTTTATCATATTTTCACACTATTTTTAGATGGCATTAATTTGTGTTTATATGTAATGTTTACATATATGTTATCATATTTTCACACTATTTTTAGATGGCATTCATTTGTGTTTATATGTAATTTTTTACATATATTTAATCATATTTTCACACTATTTTTAGATGGCATTCATTTGTTTTTATATATACCTGTAGTATATTTGTACATATATGTTATCATATTTTCACACTATTTTTAAATGGCATTCATTCGTGTTTATATATATTTTTTTACATATATTTTATCATATTTTCACACTATTTTTAGATGGCATTAATTTGTGTTTATATGTAATTTTTTACATATATTTTATCATATTTTCACACTATTTTTAGATGGCATTAATTTGTGTTTACATGAAATGTTTATATATGTTATCATATTTTCACACTATTTTTAGATGGCATTAATTTGTGTTTACATGAAATGTTTATATATGTTATCATATTTTCACACTATTTTTAGATGGCATTAATTTGTGTTTATATGTAATTTATTACATATATTTTATCATATTTTCACACTATTTTTAGATGGCATTAATTTGTGTTTATATGTAATAATTTACATATATTTGTATCATATTTTCACACTATGTTTTAGATGGCATTAATATGAGTTATTCTCCAGTGTGGACGCCTCAAAGGTGGCCTTTTCCCCTCAAATCCTTGGTGCCATGTTCTGTTTTCTTATTATGGGCCTGCTGCAATGCAAGCAGCCCATATTATTATTGTCAATATTGCTGTGTGCGTTTGTGTTTTATTCTCTTAATTCCTTTTTCCTATTTGTCTACAGTGTTTGCCACTTGCTGTAAAAAATCAAGTTTGATTTGGGCTAATTCTCCGACGTCTGCTGTTTTTTCACAGGCGCTCCACAACCAATGTAAGGAGACCAAGAGACAGAACCAAGGCCGGGAGTCTGGTTGCCATGAATACGTCATCCACAATGGCGCCTGTATTCCTGAGTGTCCTTCTGGATATACCACTATAAACTCCTCCATGTACGTCTGACACACACACACACACACACACACACACACACACACACACACACACACACACACACACACACACCACTGATGCCACCATTAACAACATTGGCGCCTTATGGATGGTAGCACAAGATCAGGTTCACCTTTATTTACCATAGACCGGAACATACTGTATCATATCATAGTACTATGAAGTGGAACTATGACATTTCAGACCTGAAAGTTGTAAAAATGGTTAGTCCTAGGGCTGAAAACTGTATCACGATATATGGGTGTTTTGTATCGGTCAATTCAGATAATTACTGATATTTTATATGACCTGTAATAATAACTAGAAAATTCCCGCGTTAATTTTGATGGGCCTGCTATCTGTGGCCGTACTTTTAAGATGGTGCCGGGTGTCTGAATCCGTGAGTTTTAAGTTTAACTGTACAAAATAAGCTACAGAGCTAGCATAAAACATTAGCATGTGTGCTAACGATGGCATGCTCACAGTTAGCGTGTCTCACATATCAAGTAACACGGCTGTAAGGTGTATGGCTGCGGAAGTAAAGAATAAAGTGAAAAAAACAACAAAATAAAAGTTAGCATGCTAATATTAGCTTGCTGGCATGCTAACTTTTGCATGGCAACAGTTAAAAAGTGTCACGTACTCTGGGGTAAACGGACGCAAATTTAGCTAAAAAAAATATGCTTATGTTAGCATGCAAGCAAGCTAACGTTTGCATGCTATCAGTTAGCGTGTGTCGAAAGTAGACGAGTGTGTGAACAAAATGAGACGTTAAGCACCGAGCTACGTGAAAGTAAGGCTGAGCTACAAGAGGAGGTAACCTCGTCTTTTTGGCGTTTGTCTCCGAGCAATCGTCCGTTAAAAGGGTACGTACCCATTCAATTGGCCCATTTTTTTAATATATCCGTGAATAGCGTCACCACGGTAACACGAAATGTTGCCAACTTAAAGTATCGGCGTAGGCGCGAGTGAGACCTTTCCGACGGTATAACATATGTGGGGGTTCGTTGGCCGATCCGTCTCGTATTAATCGTTAGAGAAACGTGCGGGAAATATAATAATAAAAGTTGAAGTATGTGGAATAATAATATGGGCTGCTTCCATTGCAGCGGGCCCATAATAATCCCCCTCAGCTATCACGGCAGAAATTGAATGCCTGCTTTGTGTTGCTTCACAACTTCCCGTTTTTTTTCCGGCAAAGAAAAATAATGATAACATTATTGATATCAGTGGATATATATTGATATCGTTTTATTGCCCAGCCCTGGATAGTCCTATCTCAATGACCTCATGATTATGACTGACCTAGCATTAGCATTCGTAGCCACTGGCTAAGTATTGCTTACTTTATAAGCTGGTCTGGATTCTAAATTCATGCCAGGCTCACTTTGCTGCCAATAAGTGATTCATTTCCTGTTTGAAAGATTACTCAGTCACTTGGAATCTGTTCCCTTAGGCGGCTTAAGTGTGATTATTTCTTGCGAAGCTTAAGTATTACAGGTTGTTGTTTTTGTACATTGAATCAGAGTGTCAAACGGAGCGTTCTAGTCTTATTAAATATGGATACAAGTCAACACTAACCGAGCTCAAACGAATAAGGCTCCACTCTGCCAAACTGCTCCAACTTGATGCTAATTTGCATTTGATGTGCCTTAGACAGGCTACAATTAGCATTAGCAGTTTGACATGGCTATTTCAACACCTCTAAATTTGGTAGTGAAAACCACAACTCCAGTGAATGTTACAATAAAGCAGCTGGTGCGTAATAAGTACAATACTTGCAGGGTAAATATTTTGTAGGGCACAGCATAACACACACAGCTTCATAGGAAAAGCTACTTCCTAGTTAGACAACACACCATAGTAGGGCTGCAACAACTAATCGATTACATCGATTAAAATCGATTATAAAAATAGTTGGCGATTAATTTAGTCATCGATTCGTTGGAACTATGCTATGCGCATGCGCGGAGGCTTTTTTTAATTTTATTTTTAAAAAATAATTATTTTTTTTATAAACCTTTATTTATAAACTGCAACATTTACAAACAGCTGAGAAACAATAATCAATATAAGTACAAAAACTGTACAAAACAACGGCAGGACGGCGCTGAGGCTACGTCCCATGAGGTGGCGTAAGCTAGCCAATGATGTGTCATGTGCAGCTCACGTGACCACGCCGTCTGGAAACATTTGAAAAATGGCGCAGGAAAACACTACCGATCGTTTAGCGGAGAAACATCTTGAGGTTATTGCTTCAATGGAGAAAAGTGTACGACCTAAGTCGTCAAAAGTGTGGGAACACTTCACTTTAAAGACTTCAAAGAAGAGCGTTTCCTGCAAAATGGCACGGAAGTACAACATTGCTTCAGGAGCACCTGAAGAAGAAACATGTTGCAGCCATGGATGAAGGGAAGAACTCACAGTACGTCACTTTTTAAGTCCATAGTGGCAACAAGCATTCATGAGTTCAGCTTTTTTGTGAGTAACTTTAAAGTTATGCCTTTGTTGCAACGCGGGGCTGATAATGTGTCTCCGGCACATTTGACTCCGTTTTGAGAGAGAAAACGCACAGTTACCAATTTGGAAATAAACGTAACGGACAGAAATATCTCAGGTTGGTTTCATAATGGATCAATGTAGCCGGGCTGATAAAGCTATATAAATATATTTAGATTTGAGTGACGCTTTAGTATAACTAAACGTTATGAAGGTGCTGCAATATTTCATGCTATTATTCAGAGGCAGCCTAAAATGAATCCTTTATTATTCACAACAGAAACGTGTACAATATCTGATTCAGTTCTGATGAGTTACATTTCTGTGTTATTATTGGTGTATGCTGCACCCCCAATGTCCACCACATGGTGCCACTATGCTGGGTTTTTTCAATAAAATACTGGAAAGGATAGAAATGTAGTTTGTCTATTTTATCCGATTATTAATCGATTAATCGAAGTAATAATCGACAGATTAATCGATTATCATATTAATCGTTAGTTGCAGCCCTACACCATAGAATGCCTACGCAGTACTGCCATCTAATGCTTTGGAAATGCAATTACATTGCAAATAAGACTAATGTGCCGTATTTTTCAGAGTATAAGTCGCACCGGACGAAAATGCTTAATAAAGAAGGAAACAAACATACAGTATATAAGTCGCATTTTTGGGGGGAAATGTGTTTGATAAAAGCCAACAGCAAGAATAGACATTTGAAAGGCAATTTAAAATGTCTAAAGAATAGTGAACAACAGGCTGAATAAGTGTACGTTATATGAGGCATAAATAACCAACTGCTATGTTAACATAACATATTATGGTAAGAGTCATTCAAATAACTATAACATATAGAACATGCTATACGTTTACCAAACAATCTGTCACTCCTAATCGCTAAATCCCATGAAATCTTATACGTCTAGTCTCTTACGTCAATAATATTATTTGATATTTTACGCTAATGTGTTCATCATTTCACACATAAGTCGCTCCTGAGTATAAGTCGCACCCCCGGCCAAACTATGAAAAAAACTGCCACTTATAGTCCGAAAAATACGGTACTGAATTTTCCGGACTATAGAATGCATCGGTATATAAACCACACCCACTAAATTTTTGGGAAAAGCGAAATAAAATAAAATCAATCTGTTTATTAGCCACACCGAAGTATAAGTGGCACATGTAAACGTTGCAAAATAGTTATTTAGAAAAAAATATTCTTGAAATACTTTCATTGTTTCCAAACGGTGTCTGTAACACGGCAGTAAAACGGCTGATCAAACAAAACAGAAGTCATGGTCATGGACCCACTAGTGGCGCAAGCTAGCTCTCCAATCAGCTAAACAGACTCAATAACTCCACGGTGACGTTTTGGTGAATTTACAAAACTGAAGCAATACAAAAAATGTTTTATTGTAAGTTAATAATACTCACACAGACACTTGTAAACGTGTTAGCATATTAGCTAATGCTGACGACGCGAGCTTGATTACATTACGATAGCACGTACAAATATGCATGAAAACACTTCTACAGACATCACACACGGGACGGTTTAGTAAGTAAGAATTGTTTTAGTTATATTGTAAAACTTACGAATTATCCGTACGAGCTACGGACGGCTAGAAGACGGAACGGCACTTCAACTTCCGGCTGAAAGCACTAAAAAGAAGGACACTACAGTGAGCAAACTCGTCCAAAAGATGGCGCCATAACACAAACAATACCACACCCTTTTTTAGGGTCTTTGCTTGTTTTCTTTTTGTTAAACTATTTGCATTATGGCCGTCAGCGTGGAAAATTACGTAAATTAGGAAATTGTTCCACACAGTAGCTCAGTTACAAAGGATGGAAAGGATAAGGATGGAAAGGATAATGCACGCAAGGGCAAAAAAAAAGAGGGCGAAAGCAAAAGGTATTAAGTAGACTAAAAATGTACCATAGTAGCAATATAACATATATGTAATATTTAGATATTATATATACAGTATATAATACATACTGATATATTATATTATTATATAATATATACAATATATAACAATGAGCATGTACAATATTACAGTACATGTAACAGCTGCAGCATAAAACAAGAGAGTAGATCCAGCAGAAAATAAACATAATAAACAAAGAGAGGTAGCTAACATAAAAGCGGTCAGGTTATAGACAAAG
>NC_084749.1:6600807-6620807 GCF_033978785.1 Entelurus aequoreus
GCAAAAAGCCATTATCGGACATCCCTAGTTATAACACTGAAACACCCTCAAAAATAGTCCATCTGCAGTCAGCAGTGTTTTAGCTACTTCTAAATCACTAATCCTCCAAATAAATTCAGTTTCTTACAAGTAGCATTATCACTGGAGGACGAAGAATAGCTAAACATGCTTCACTACACACCGTAGGAGGATACAATAGCTCACCGGCGTCACAATGTAAACAAACGCCATGGGTGGATCTACACCTGACATCCACTGTAATGATACCAAGTACAAGTAGTCGATACTACTATGATTACATCGATATTTTTTATCATCACAAAATCTTTTTTTCCTTTTAAAAAAAATCATATTATGTTTATAAAGTCAGTAAATACGTCCCTGGACTTTGAATATGACCAATGTATGATCCTGTAACTACTTGGTATCGGATCGATACCCAAATGTGTGGTATCGTCCAAAACTAGGGATGTCCGATAATATCGGCCGATAAATGCGTTAAAATGTAATATCGGAAATTATCGGTATCGTTTTTTTTATTATCTGTATCGTTTTTTTTAGTTTTTATTTTATTTTTTTTATTAAATCAACATAAAAAACACAAGATACACTTACAATTAGTGCACCAACCCAAAAAACCTCCCTTCCCCATTTACACTCATTCACACAAAAGGGTTGTTTCTTTCTGTTATCAATATTCTGCTTCCTACATTATATATCAATATATATCAATACAGTCTGCAAGGGATACAGTCCGTAAGCACACATGATTGTGCGTGCTGCTGCTCCACTAATAGTACTAACCTTTAACAGCTAATTCTACTCATTTTCATTCATTACTAGTTTCTATGTAACTGTTTTTATATTGTTTTACTTTCTTTTTTATTCAAGAAAATGTTTTTAATTTAGTTATCTTATTTTATTATTTTTTTAAAAAGTACCTTATCTTCACCATACATGGTTGTCCAAATTAGTCATAATAATGTGTTAATTCCACGACTGCATATATCGGTTGATATCGGTATCGGTTGATATCGGTATCGGTAATTAAAGAGTTGGACAATATCGGAATATCGGATATCGGCAAAAAGCCATTATCGGACATCCCTATCCAAAACTAATGTAAAGTATCAAAGAAGAGAAGAATAAGTGATTATTACATTTTAACAGAAGTGTAGATAGTACATGTTGAAAGAGAAAATAAGCAGATATTAACAGTAAATGAACAAGTAGATTAATAATAAATTTTTTACAGTTTGTCCCTCATAATGTGTAGAAAATAATAGGTGTATAAATGACACAATATGTTACTGCATACGTCAGCAGACTAATTAGGAGTCTTTGTTTGTTTACTTACTACTAAAAGACAAGTTGTCTATTTTATTTAAGGACTAAATTGCAATAATAAACATATGTTTCATGTACACTAACATTTTTTGTTCAAATAAAGACAATAATGAAATTTTTTGGGGTCCCCCTTTATTTAGAAAAATATGAAAATACATGTTGATTTACACAACCCTGATCTGAGGTTGCAGTTAAAAAGAGAGAAGTTGTATGAGAGCCACACTGAGGAGGTTGTAGTTAAAAAAAAGAAGTTGTATGAGAGCCACACTGAGGAGGTTGTAGATAAAAAGTGAGAAGTTGTATGAGAGCCACACTGAGGAGGTTGTAGTTAAAAAAAAGAAGTTGTATGACAGCCACACTGAGGAGGTTGTAGATAAAAAGTGAGAAGTTGTATGAGAGCCACACTGAGGAGGTTGTAGATAAAAAAAAGAAGTTGTATGAGAGCCACACTGAACCTGCTTGTGTGTAAGAAATGCTGAGTCAGCATCGTCACGAAGTCTCGCTCCCTTCCGTCCAATCATCTGCCAGCTGCTGGCCAATCACTCTTCACACTGCAGCCTCGCTGGGATATTTGGATGCTTCCGTCTTCAAAAGAAGAACAAGAAAAACAAAGGGCTCCTTGTTTGTGTTGACTCCGGGTGGGAGTGCTAATCATGTCAAGGAGGTCATGACAAAAAGTGGGTTTCAGCTCACCGCAGTTTGCAATTTTTAGCTTTTAAAATGTCAAACGTTTGGAAAAGTGTTCCAGAATAAAATGGAGGGTTTAGCAGAGACAAGGATGGAATGATAAATAGTCATGCATGGGGCTGGGCGATATGTGGAGTTTGTAAGATATACTTTTAAACAAGAGAATGGTAAATAGACACTATTTCCACATTCACCCATTCACAAAACACATTCACACACTGATGGCCATGCGAGGCCCTAACCACCACCCATCAGGAGCAAGGGTGAAGTGTAGGGCTGCAACAACTAATCGATTAAAATCGATTATTAAAATAGTTGCCGATTAATTTAGTCATCGATTCGTTGGATCTATGCTTTGCGCATGCGCAGAGATTTTATTTTTTAATAAACCTTTATTTATAAACTGCAACATTTACAAACAGCTGAGAAACAATCATCAAAATAAGTATGGTGCCAGTATGCTGGGTTTTTTCAATAAAATACTGGATAGGATAGAAATGTAGTTTGTCTCCTTTATCCGATTATTAAGCGATTAACCGAAGTAATAATCGACAGATTAATCAAAATAATAATCGACAGATTAATCGATTACCAAACTAATCGTTAGTTGCAGCCCTGAAGTGTCTTGCTCAAGGACACGACGGATGTGACGAGGTTGGTAGAAGGTGGGGATCGAACCAGGAACCCTCAGGTTACTGGCACGACCACTCTCCCAACTGCGCCATGCAGTATATATATATATATATATATATATATATATATATATATATATATATATATATATATATATATATATATATATATATATATATATATATATATATATATATATATATATATATATATTATATTAATAAAAGTACTGTTAATACCCATCTTGACTAACTGGTTAATAAAAGTGTTTCCAGTACACTTGTCATTCACTACAATTTCAGTGAATCTCGCTCAAAAATGAATATATTTATATGTATACTTTCATCGGAAAATATATCGAGATATATATCAAATATCGAGTTTAAGTAAAAATATATCAAGATATATATCGAATATCGAGTTTAAGTAAAAATATATCGAGATATATTTCGAATATCGAGTTTAAGTAAAAATATATCAAGATATATATCGAATATCGAGTTTAAGTAAAAATATATCGAGATATATATCGAATATCGAGTTTAAGTAAAAATATATCGAGATATATTCGAATATCGAGTTTAAGTAAAAATATATCGAGATATATTTCGAATATCGAGTTTAAGTAAAAATATATCGAGATATATTTCGAATATCGAGTTTAAGTAAAAATATATCAAGATATATATCGAATATCGAGTTTAAGTAAAAATATATCGAGATATATATCGAATATCGAGTTTAAGTAAAAATATATCGAGATATATTTCGAATATCGAGTTTAAGTAAAAATATATCGAGATATATTTCGAATATCGAGTTTAAGTAAAAATATATCGAGATATATTTCGAATATCGAGTTTAAGTAAAAATATATCGAGATATATATCGAATATCGAGTTTAAGTAAAAATATATCGAGACATATTTCGAATATCGAGTTTAAGTAAAAATATATCAAGATATATATCGAATATCGAGTTTAAGTAAAAATATATCGAGATATATTTCGAATATCGAGTTTAAGTAAAAATATATCAAGATATATATCGAATATCGAGTTTAAGTAAAAATATATCGAGATATATTTCGAATATCGAGTTTAAGTAAAAATATATCAAGATATATATCGAATATCGAGTTTAAGTAAAAATATATCGAGATATATTTCGAATATCGAGTTTAAGTAAAAATATATCGAGATATATTTCGAATATCGAGTTTAAGTAAAAATATATCAAGATATATATCGAATATCGAGTTTAAGTAAAAATATATCGAGATATATTTCGAATATCGAGTTTAAGTAAAAATATATCGAGATATATTTCGAATATCGAGTTTAAGTAAAAATATATCGAGATATATTTCGAATATCGAGTTTAAGTAAAAATATATCGAGATATATTTCGAATATCGAGTTTAAGTAAAAATATATCGAGATATATATCGAATATCGAGTTTAAGTAAAAATATATCGAGATATCAAATATCGAGTTTAAGTAAAAATATATCGAGATATATTTCGAATATCGAGTTTAAGTAAAAATATATCGAGATATATTTCGAATATCGAGTTTAAGTAAAAATATATCAAGATATATATCGAATATCGAGTTTAAGTAAAAATATATCGAGATATATTTCGAATATCGAGTTTAAGTAAAAATATATCAAGATATATATCGAATATCGAGTTTAAGTAAAAATATATCGAGATATATTTCGAATATCGAGTTTAAGTAAAAATATATCGAGATATATTTCGAATATCGAGTTTAAGTAAAAATATATCGAGATATATTTCGAATATCGAGTTTAAGTAAAAATATATCGAGATATATTTCGAATATCGAGTTTAAGTAAAAATATATCAAGATATATATCGAATATCGAGTTTAAGTAAAAATATATCGAGATATATATCGAATATCGAGTTTAAGTAAAAATATATCGAGATATATTTCGAATATCGAGTTTAAGTAAAAATATATCGAGATATATTTCGAATATCGAGTTTAAGTAAAAATATATCGAGATATATTTCGAATATCGAGTTTAAGTAAAAATATATCGAGATATATATCGAATATCGAGTTTAAGTAAAAATATATCGAGACATATTCCGAATATCGAGTTTAAGTAAAAATATATCAAGATATATATCGAATATCGAGTTTAAGTAAAAATATATCGAGATATATTTCGAATATCGAGTTTAAGTAAAAATATATCAAGATATATATCGAATATCGAGTTTAAGTAAAAATATATCGAGATATATTTCGAATATCGAGTTTAAGTAAAAATATATCAAGATATATATCGAATATCGAGTTTAAGTAAAAATATATCGAGATATATTTCGAATATCGAGTTTAAGTAAAAATATATCGAGATATATTTCGAACATCGAGTTTAAGTAAAAATATATCAAGATATATATCGAATATCGAGTTTAAGTAAAAATATATCGAGATATATTTCGAATATCGAGTTTAAGTAAAAATATATCGAGATATATTTCGAATATCGAGTTTAAGTAAAAATATATCGAGGTATATTTCGAATATCGAGTTTAAGTAAAAATATATCGAGATATATATCGAATATCGAGTTTAAGTAAAAATATATCGAGATATCAAATATCGAGTTTAAGTAAAAATATATCGAGATATATTTCGAATATCGAGTTTAAGTAAAAATATATCGAGATATATTTCGAATATCGAGTTTAAGTACAAATATATCAAGATATATATCGAATATCGAGTTTAAGTAAAAATATATCGAGATATATTTCGAATATCGAGTTTAAGTAAAAATATATCAAGATATATATCGAATATCGAGTTTAAGTAAAAATATATCGAGATATATTTCGAATATCGAGTTTAAGTAAAAATATATCGAGATATATATCGAATATCGAGTTTAAGTAAAAATATATCGAGATATATTTCGAATATCGAGTTTAAGTAAAAATATATCGAGATATATTTCGAATATCGAGTTTAAGTAAAAATATATCAAGATATATATCGAATATCGAGTTTAAGTAAAAATATATCGAGATATATTTCGAATATCGAGTTTAAGTAAAAATATATCGAGATATATTTCGAATATCGAGTTTAAGTAAAAATATATCGAGATATATTTCGAATATCGAGTTTAAGTAAAAATATATCGAGATATATTTCGAATATCGAGTTTAAGTAAAAATATATCGAGATATATATCGAATATCGAGTTTAAGTAACAATATATCGAGATATCAAATATCGAGTTTAAGTAAAAATATATCGAGATATATTTCGAATATCGAGTTTAAGTAAAAATATATCGAGATATATTTCGAATATCGAGTTTAAGTAAAAATATATCGAGATATATTTCGAATATCGAGTTTAGGTAAAAATATATCGAGATATATATCGAATATCGAGTTTAAGTAAAAATATATCGAGACATATTTCGAATATCGAGTTTAAGTAAAAATATATCAAGATATATATCGAATATCGAGTTTAAGTAAAAATATATCGAGATATATTTCGAATATCGAGTTTAAGTAAAAATATATCAAGATATATATCGAATATCGAGTTTAAGTAAAAATATATCGAGATATATTTCGAATATCGAGTTTAAGTAAAAATATATCAAGATATATATCGAATATCGAGTTTAAGTAAAAATATATCGAGATATATTTCGAATATCGAGTTTAAGTAAAAATATATCGAGATAAATCGAGTTTAAGTAAAAATATATCGAGATATATTTCGAATACCGAGTTTAAGTAAAAATATATCGAGATATATATCGAATATCGAGTTTAAGTAAAAATAAATCGAGATATATTTCGAATACAGAGTTTAAGTAAAAATATATCGAGATATATATCGAATATCGAGTTTAAGTAAAAATATATCGAGATATATTTCGAATATCGAGTTTAAGTAAAAATATATCGAGATATATTTCGAATATCGAGTTTAAGTAAAAATATATCAAGATATATATCGAATATCGAGTTTAAGTAAAAATATATCGAGATATATTTCGAATATCGAGTTTAAGTAAAAATATATCGAGATATATTTCGAATATCGAGTTTAAGTAAAAATATATCAAGATATATATCGAATATCGAGTTTAAGTAAAAATATATCGAGATATATTTCGAATATCGAGTTTAAGTAAAAATATATCGAGATATATTTCGAATATCGAGTTTAAGTAAAAATATATCGAGATATATTTCGAATATCGAGTTTAAGTAAAAATATATCGAGATATATTTCGAATATCGAGTTTAAGTAAAAATATATCGAGATATATATCGAATATCGAGTTTAAGTAAAAATATATCGAGATATATTTCGAATATCGAGTTTAAGTAAAAATATATTTCGAATATCGAGTTTAAGTAAAAATATATCGAGATATATTTCGAATATCGAGTTTAAGTAAAAATATATCGAGATATATTTCGAATATCGAGTTTAAGTAAAAATATATCGAGATATATTTCGAATATCGAGTTTAGGTAAAAATATATCGAGATATATATCGAATATCGAGTTTAAGTAAAAATATATCGAGACATATTTCGAATATCGAGTTTAAGTAAAAATATATCAAGATATATATCGAATATCGAGTTTAAGTAAAAATATATCGAGATATATTTCGAATATCGAGTTTAAGTAAAAATATATCAAGATATATATCGAATATCGAGTTTAAGTAAAAATATATCGAGATATATTTCGAATATCGAGTTTAAGTAAAAATATATCAAGATATATATCGAATATCGAGTTTAAGTAAAAATATATCGAGATATATTTCGAATATCGAGTTTAAGTAAAAATATATCGAGATAAATCGAGTTTAAGTAAAAATATATCGAGATATATTTCGAATACCGAGTTTAAGTAAAAATATATCGAGATATATATCGAATATCGAGTTTAAGTAAAAATAAATCGAGATATATTTCGAATACAGAGTTTAAGTAAAAATATATCGAGATATATATCGAATATCGAGTTTAAGTAAAAATATATCGAGATATATATCGAATATCGAGTTTAAGTAAAAATATATCGAGATATATATCGAATATCGAAATTAAGTAAAAATATTAGGGGTGTAACGGTACGTGTATTTGTATTGAACCGTTTGGGTACGGGGGTTCGGTTCGGTTCGGAGGTGTACCGAACGAGTTTCCACACAAACATATTAAGCTAAGCTAAAGTCTTAACAAGCTGCTCCGCTTCTTTCTGCCTCTGTCTCTGTCAGTCCTCTACACAGCACCCAGCATTGTCACACCCACACAACCATCTGATTGGTTACACACAGAGCGGTAACAGCCAATCAGCAGTGCGTATTCAGAGCGGTAACAGCCTATCAGCAGTGCGTATTCAGAGCGGTAACAGCCTATCAGCAGTGCGTATTCAGAGCGGTAACAGCCAATCAGCAGTGCGTATTCAGAGCGCATGTAGTCAGTGCTTAGCGTTTAGCACAGGGGTCACCAACGCGGTGCCCGCGGGCACCAGGTAGCCCGTAAGGACCAGATGAGTAGCCCGCTGGCCTGTTCTAAAAATAGCTCAAATAGCAGCACTTACCAGTGAGCTGCCTCTATTTTTAAAATTGTATTTATTTACTAGCAAGCTGGTCTCGCTTTGCTCGACATTTTTAATTCTAAGAGAGACAAAACTCAAATAGAATTTGAAAATCCAAGAAAATATTTTAAAGACTTGGTCTTCACTTGTTTAAATAAATGCATTAATTTTTTTACTTTGCTTCTTATAACTTTCAGAAAGACAATTTTAGAGAAAAAATACAACCTTAAAAATTATTTTAGGATTTTTAAACACATATACCTTTTTTACCTTTTAAATTCCTTCCTCATCTTTCCTGACAATTTAAATCAATGTTCCAGCAAATTTATTTTTTTATTGTAAAGAATAATAAATACATTTTGATTTAATTCTTCATTTTAGCTTCTGTTTTTTTCGACAAGGAATATTTGTGAAATATTTCTTCAAACTTATTATGATTCAAATTCAAAAAAAATATTCTGGCAAATCTAGAAAATCTGTAGAATCAAATTTAAATCTTATTTCAAAGTATTTTTAATTTCTTTTAAAAATTTTGTTCTGGAAAATCTAGAAGAAATAATGATTTGTCTTTGTTAGAACTATAGCTTGGGCCAATTTGTTATATATTCTAACAAAGTGCAAATTGGATTTTAACCTATTTAAAACATTTCATCAAAATTCTAAAATTAATCTTAATCAGGAAAAATTACTAAAGATGTTCCATAAATTATTTTTTTTAATTTTTTCAAAAAGATTCGAATTAGCTAGTTTTTCTCTTCTTCTATTCGGTTGAATCTTGAATTTTATAGAGTCGAAATTGAAGATAAACTATGTTTCAAAATTTAATTGTCATTTTTTTCGTGTTTTCTCCTCTTTTAAACCGTTCAATTAAGTGTAAATATCATTAATTATAAATAATAACAGAGTTAAAGGTAAATCGAGCAAATTGGCTATTTCTGGCAATTTATTGAAGTGTGTATCAAACTGGTAGCCCTTCGCATTAATCAGCACCCAAGAAGTAGCTCTTGCTTTCAAAAAGGTTGGTGACCCCTGGTTTAGCAGGTAAGCATCAGGCAGCGGACTCTCCCCAAATGATAATAAACACCTCCCAGTCAACTACTAGTAACATCACTATGAGCCCGTTGACCTTCTAGAAACATAAACGGCAGCTCAGCTCGCTCGCAGTCCTGGCTTGAGGTGAAGGCTAATTCACTTTTAGCGTAACGTTAGCTCATTTTGCGGTGTGTGTGTGTTATGGACAGCAAAGCCCTGTCTGTCTGTTATTTCACTTGACCTTTTTCTGTGTTGATTGAGCTGTGTTGAAGCAGCAAAAAAGGACATTATGTTAAATGAAGAGTTTCTGTCTCTGATAGTTGATATAATAATGTAAGTGCATCATTAAGCCTACATGAACTCCATGGTGTTCAGGGATGAATAGTCTCTCCTATTGCACCATTTTTTCAGCTATAGTTACATTAATCATTAGTAATGCAGCAGCCTAGTTTTGAATGGCAGGGTCCCTGCTATCACATGTTGATACAAATATAACATTTACATAATACAAATCAACTACAGGCTTCCCAAATGCTGTAATAAAATAAGCATGATGAGTTGACTTGGAACTGTTTAATGTTGCACTTTTTATATGTAGAAGAAAAGTTGTGTCATTTTATTTAATCTGAGCAACAACTTGAGGCAGTTTAATGTTGATTAACGTGGGCAGAATTATTATAGTGTTCCCAATGTTAAAAGGATAAAGCCATTGTTTACAAATTTGGTAAATAAATAACCAAAAAATGTATATTTTGTTGTTTTCATACTGTACTGAAAATGAACCGAACCGTGACTTCTAAACCGAGGTACGTACCGAACCGACATTTTTGTGTACCGTTACACCCCTAAAAAATATATCAAGATAAACAGGTATATGGAATATCGAGTTTAAGTAAAAATATATCGAGGTATACTTTTTCGTCCGTATCGCCCAGCCCCTAGTCGTGCAAAACCACCATTTTCCTAGTGGATTAGTCATCAACGACTAGTCCGGGGGTCGGCAACCCGCGGCTCTTTAGCGCCGCCCTAGTGGCTCTCTGGAGATTTTTCAAAAATGTATGAAGAATGGAAAAAGATGAGGGGAAAAAAAAATCTATTTTTTTGTTTTAGTATGGTTTCTGTAGGAGGACAAACATGACACAAACCTCCCTAAATGTTATAAAGCACACTGTTTATACTAAACATGCTTCACTGATTCGAGTATTTGGCGAGCGCCGTTTTGTCCTACTTATTTTGGCGGTCCTTGAAGTCACCGTATAGTTTGTTTACATTTATAACTTTCTCCGACGTGTTTTATGCCACTCCTTTTTCTGTCTCATTTTGTCCACCACACTTTTAACGGTGTGCGTGAGTGCACAAAGGTGAGTTTTGTTGATGTTATTGACTTGTGTGGAGTGCTAATCAGACATATTTGGTCACTGCATGACTGCAAGCTAATCGATGCTAACATGCTATTTAGGCTAGCGATGTGTACTGTTGCGTTTGACCAGATGTTCCTCCAAGTGGGATGTAAAACGCTGGTCAGTCCCAAGTTACTTAGATGACACATAAACTGATCTTTAATATACACCAATCACAGAATAGGTATTTATCATATTTTATTGTCAAATATTTGAGAATAGAGACCAGCCTCGAACAACACATCCAAAATGCGTAGCCCCAGTTGATCTGAAAAGTTCCCGGAAAGCCCTCTCCTCTTCAGTATCTCCCCCCGCCCTCACTTGTCTCACCTCAAACACATGCTCATTGTCTCTTATCTTGAGTCGGCCTGGGAAGCACAGGAAGGAGGAATTCCTCCTCTCTGCCTTCTACTTCAAGGCCGGCCCAAGTGCGAGCACTTTGTCATGGGATGAAAAGAAAAGCAAAGAGTACAATATGGAACATTAGCTATATGTAATATGACTATGAAAATTAATAAGTAACACAAAATATGGATATATGAAGATATATATAAATCTCTCAATTCCCCCTTCAGATCTTATCCAAAAGATCTCTCCTACGAGAGCAACACCTCTAAAGCACGCCCTACATTAAAGTAGGTGCTGTTTTGGTTTTCGAGCAAGCTATCGATAAACAATCAAACCATAGTTACATGGGAGAGAGAAGGAGGGAGTCAACGTCAATGTCGTCATTGTCAGGGAAGGAAACTAACAGTCCTTGAAAGTCACCACTATGCTTGACCCCCTTCAGTGACATAGCAAGCCCAGAACCAGGGTGGGGTTGACCTTTGACAGCTCTAACAATGATCCGGGTGCATAGAGACCTAGCACAAGGGGCAATAAAGCATCCGCATGAGGTTATGACGGCCAAGAAAACTCCAATGGAGACCAGGGCCGACTTAATTAGGTCAGACCACCTGCCAAAGGTGTTATGAAGCCAATCTTTAAAGGGGTCAGAGACACCGGAAACTTCAGTAAGTTCTTAGGCTCTGAGGCCTTCTAAGGCGCTCTGGACCGAGCCAACGGGGGCAGCATTGTTAGGAATGAAGGTACAGCATTGGTCACCAAACATTGCACACACACACCTTCTTCCTTGGCTAGGATGCGGTCAAGGGCTATGCGGTTCTGGATGGCCATGAGGGAGGTCGGGGAAAGTTGTTCAGCAAGTCCCTCAACGGCGTCACGAGTCAGGTTGGTCAGTCTCAACAGATTATAAAAAACATAGTTAATGCGTTCTACATTTTTAGTAGCAGTCACAGGGAAAATAGCACCAATGATAGGAAGGTTCTCGAAACCTGCACAGGATTCACACCACAATTTGTGTTGTGAGGGGACCCCTCTTGGTTGTCCAATTGCATCAAAGTAAACACCATCAGGGTTTCTCATCAGATCAAAGGAGCCCTTTACACTCCTTCGAGATAAAACATGGCGGCGTCGGCGAGAAGTTAGAGAGGCCGCTGAGACAGGAGTTACAAGGGGAGTTAATTTGGTACCCACTAGGGTGAGTGGGGTCACCAGTCTAACCATAGCACAAAGCCCTACGGATAACTTTGGGATTCTAATGTACAATCTGTGCTCCCCACAATACCAGAATAAGTCAGCTCGTGCCCAGGGGCCTATCCTTGAGCCATCTATCAGTGTGGTGCACCAGGAAGGGTTAATGTCACCCAATTTGTTGGGGGACGAAGAGGGTCCTTTGAATTGAAAACACGTGTAATTCAGCTTTTGGGCCACAAATGGAAGAAGTCGGGTGGAATTGTCAACAGGAGGGTACACACTAGCCAACAAATCGCACCCTGGTGGCGTGGGTTCAGAGAACAAGGAAATAAGACAGTTTGAGCCATTTATGTCAGTCAACTTAAAAGGAGCGGGGTAAGTGTGGGGAAAAGGACGTCCAGCGGAACAAGCAACACAGTCACCCAGGTTTTGGCATCCACCTGAGCCACAGGTTTACCTGTACCCGCTCCTAAGGTCAAAGTTACCAGGCCTTCGGTGGTGATGTCATTAGCACGCACAGATGTGAGAGCCTTTGAAACACCACCAAGGTGGGGTGGTACTTTAGGTGCTACAGAGGGTGTAGAGGTAGTTAACGCCCTCTCAAGGACATTAATTGTAATAATTCCTTTAGAGTCTGTATCAGTCAGGTCAACCCCCAAAACAACATAAAAGGGACGATGGGCACCACTTACCATAGTATGTTGTCTGCATCCGACACCGATGGTTCAGGGTTGAGTCGTCACAAATATAGAGGTTATTACCACGGTAATAGCTATTGTGTCCCCCGTAATTAATCACACTGCATAGGTCAAAAAATAAGTCTTGCTATCCTCTTTGACCCAGTCTATTTAAAGTCCGCTGTTTGTTCTTAGACACTTGTCAGTCACTGTCGTCAGGAAGGAAGAACTGAGACACAAAGACAGTAGAACACGCCCAAGCACCAGTCCGTCAGGGAACACTACCGGGTGTGACATCCTGCTTTTCGTCTATCAAAATCAGAGTAATTCAGGTAACGAAACGGGGATAAACATCAAACTTTTCACTTAATATAACGACACAGATAGTTATGCTGAAAACAAGCAAGAGAAATTGGATAACTTCGAGTATAAAGGCTGGTCTCAAATAAGGATATACAATATAGAAGTTAAAAAGAGTAATATAGGTAGAAAATCTCTCTCTCAGCGTCGTCTTCTGGGCTGTAGGATTATGTGTGTGTAATTAAAGCCTCGCTCTTCTATGACACTAAAAATGAGTCGTTTTCTGCTCCCGTTCTTCTTCAGCTGCCTCAGGCTCAAAAGGCGCTGCTGGGGGTCGAGTGGGGCAGATGTAGTGGCGATGTCAGCAATGACATCCGCTGGTAATCTGTCAGGTTCTTCAGCAGGAGTGTAGAGGGAGAGGTGGTACCAGGTGTCCCCTTTTCCAGCTAATCGAAGGGCGTGAGACGTCCGTTCCACGACCTTGAAGGGACCAGTCCACCTGAGCTCCGTCCACTTGCGTTTGATGACCTTGATCTTGACCCTCTCAGCGGGCGGAAGGGAATCTGTACAGAAGAACTGGCACACAAATTCTGCAATTTTTTGTGTAAAATACCATTTTGGTTTTACGCTGAGTCCTCCTTCCATGGGGGGCTGCTGGTCCTGTGAATGGCTGACCTGTATGCAGCTCATAGGGTGAAAAACTCAAAGGGCGGTAAAACAGTTTTATTCACGAACCTTCGAATGATCATTAACGCTAATTGCAACATGTCAATCCAATTAAATTTGGTCTGTGCACAGATTTTAGCCAATTAGTTTTTAATATTCTGGTCCATCCTTTCAACCTTACCTTGGGACTCAGGATGGTACCCCAAACCTGTGTTCTAGTCCGAAAGCCTTTTCGACCAAGGCTAAGTTGAGGTTTTTTTTTTTAAAAATGGTTGCCGTTGTCTGACCTAATCTTTTTGGGGAAACCATGTCGGGGTACTAGGTCATTCACAAGTCACTTAATTACTGATGTTGCATCCTCTTTTGAGGCTCTTGTTGCTTCCGGCCAACCACTGTAATTGTCAACACAAGTCAGTACGTACCTTTTCCCTTGTACCGTATTGATCATATCAGTGAAATCAAAGACTATACATGGTTCACCCTCACCTCTTCCACATTCTAAATTTGATCTACTAAACTTCTATCGATGTGTAAAATCGTTATTTTCAAATTAGAATTAGTTATAACTTCTTACCCACGGGAAAAATGTTAAAACTATGGAATGTGTCAGAGTCGGATGATTGTCAATTTTGTTCCAAGGAGTCTGTATCTACCCTCACTCACCCCCTTCTGTTTCTGAAAAAAAAGACTGTGTTAGTAATACTATCACTTTCAGAAACATCTAAGAAAAAGGTCAACTAATAGCCAAGTAGCGGAGGACAAGTCATGTTTGAGGCCAATGATAGTCTCTTTAGCCTCTGTGGTCCACTGGGGGGTGGTGTTAGGGTAGGGGACCCCTTAGCAATATCGCAAATAACTCAAACTCCACTAAATATGCTTATATTTTATATTGTCACAAATACTAGAAAAATACTACCCTTATGGCGGATGCTTTATCAATAGTATTTTGAAATTTTACCACACCTGGTGGCCCCAATAATTGATTAAGTCAAGCTCATGTTGTAGAAAGTCGAATGATGCGGACACGTTTGTTACTGAATACTTTCTATCAGACTTCTGCCATGGCAACTTTGTGTATGTAATGAGCAACTATAATTATTTGATATGCTTAAATGTGTAATGTGTCGTTTTAGCTCAGCTGTTGTGTAGCTGCTAGCTCCTCGTAGCCTACAGGTGTCTAAAGTGCAGCCCATAGTTATGTGTTTAACACAACAATGTGCTAAACCTAAACAATTGAAAATGTGGTATTTGGGTGTCGGTGTAATGTTTGGCAGCTACGCCGTGTCTTATCATTGCACCTAAGTTCTTTGGTTTTGTAGGTGAGACAGAGAGCAAGTGAACAATGTGGGACACAATTGTGTCCATCTTATACCATGCTAGTTGTTTCAAAGATAGGTCAACATGAGCAACCACACCTTGAGTTCCAACATATATAAATGTACAGAGGAGTTAAAGGTCTCCTGGTATGAGTGTCTAACTGGTGATCATAACATATGGCGAGTCGGGTGGCAGAACACACGGAAGCATCTCAGCCAGTCAGGGTTTTCACTGTTAGAGCAGTTGGATGTCAGCCATTCCTGTTGTTTCAGGCTGTGGTAGGAGCCTTGGTAGTGGTGTCGCAGCTTGGTGGTTAAGCCGTCAGGTAACACCAGGAATGTTCCTTCTGTGCGATTTGAATGTCAGGGTACAGTCTGTAAAGGAGGTCCAGCAATCTGAACCGGAAGTGGTTTGGTGACAGGTAACCTTGTGACCCCAGTGAAGCCTTCGACCTTTAAAGAGGAAGCACACAGTTTCTTTGGTACCTCTGCATTCAGAATCGAATGGGTGGCGCCAGTGTCAATCACGAACTGATAACATTGTCGTTGACACTCATGTCCAGCAGGGGGCCAGTCTGTATCTCCTGCTGGGGCTCCTGCGGTGGGCGTCCTTTGCCACGCTTTTGTGTTCGTTTGTTGGCACTACGGAACCTTTCCCGCTCGAAAATGTTCACGACTCCAGTGACCAGGCTGGTCACAGCCGAAACAGTTTCCACCCCGGACTGGCTTTGAAGCATCGTGTTGTCCACCACCCGAGTCCAACCGTCTGGTCGCACGTCTGTTGAGGATTCTTTCCTCCACCTGTTGGAACTCAAAAGCAAGGTCACCCACTGCTGAATATATCCTAGCTGATCTTTGACCTTTTGGTTCTTTTAACCTTTTATTTTCAGCGATCTGTAAATTAAGGAGTTGCTTCCTTGCTGCTCTGTCATTAGCCTTATCATCCTCATCTTGAGGAAAGAGACTGCGCATAGCAGTAGCTATGTTTGTAACGTATGGTGTTATCGGTGAGGTCGAAGATTCAGCCATTAATCCTACTTGTTGTTCTGTATTTTTGCCATCTTGTGTGGAAACACAACGATACAAAATGCTTCTAAAGTCTCCTATTGATTTCTTCCCATTTCATTCAAACAACTAAACAAACAAACAAATAAACAAACTTGCAGCTAACCACAATCAACAGCATACCATTTACGAATACCTTCATTTGTCACTTTCTCATCTTTTCTTCACTTTCGTTTTCCTTTACAAACAACATCCTGTATCCATCTCTTCCTTACACTTCACACAATGTTTCTATTTTCTGTTCTCCTAGAAACCATTCACATAACGTAAGGTTATAAACATCCTTTTCCCATATTTTCTCAAACCATCCTCTTCACCCTCAATCTTCCTTCACCTGCTCTCTTTTTCTCTCTCTCTCCTTCTCACTGGAGTAGGGGGCGGTGGCCTAGTCAAAGTCTGGGCGGGTCGTTTGAATTGTCTTGCGCATGCGCGGCAGGCAAAACACCAATCAGTCTAGTCTGTCCTATTTGTCTCATTAATCATCGCTTCTTTTGCTGCATTTCGTTTTTCCACGTAATCCCCGTTTACTTTTATCATACGCTAAACTCTTAAATTCTCGAGCACCAACCCTGCTCTTTTTTTTCTCTTGACCATTTTCACCAGCGCACACACACACACAAGCACGTGTAAGCACTCACGCACACACAAGCAAGTGCCTACAGCCCTACGCACACACACCCACGCACACGTAAGCACTCTCTCTGCGTTTCACTTTACCATAAAACTTCCAGTTACTTTTTTATTTTATTTTTTATTTTACCTGACGTTTGAGTTCACAACTTTTCGAGTATTGTAAACTCCCTCTTAACCCTTTCAAGGAACGTTCTCTTTTTTTCTTTTTAAACTCTACTTGCTAATTCCATTGTCGACAACAGTGCATTCAATTGATTATTAAACAGTAATGATTCATCACATTTTCCCCAGCCGTCATCACATTCTTTTCTGTCACACTCCTTGGCCATTGTGTCTATTTTTCCTTAATTTTAGCGCACACTAAAGTGTCGCCCGGACCTCACAACCGGGGAATCTTTATTGTATTTATTACAAATGGCCTCCAGCCGTGGAATTTATCATATGGTACAGAAGGGCCTCCTCCCGTACGTTTCTTAATTTTAACGCACACGTTAATGCCGTAGGGAACTCGCAACCAGGGAGTATTTATTGTATTTTACAAATGGCCTCCGACCCATCCTTAATTTGTGTGCACATAAAAATGTCAACAGGGATCTCACAACCGGGGAGTATTTACTGTACCATATGATGGGCATCCAACCCGTTACTCTTTTAGGCGGCGACCAACTACCCAGGGTGAGCCACACCCAACTATTAGTTCACTCGTCAATGAAACTGCCCGTCACGGTAATCGAGACACAATGACGTGAGTTGACCACCTATTTACAATTTTAATGCAATGGCAGGCTCGGCAAAAATGCAATCAATCTATCAAAATCACCATTCTGTGTCTGGGGTACAAAGCAGTGTTTAACTTACAGACTTCTGGGCAGACTCCTAATGCAGATTTTATCTAAAAAGAAAGGTTCTGCTTACCTTGAATTATGTTTTGGCCATGTGAGTCTGTCCAGAAGATTGCAAGAGAAGGTCCAATTGTCAGCGTGTCATCTCGGACGAAGCCCCCAAATTGTTGCGTTTGACCAGATGTTCCTCCAAGTGGGATGTAAAACGCTGGTCAGTCCCAAGTTACTTAGATGACACATAAACTGATCTTTAATATACACCAATCACAGAATAGGTATTTATCATATTTTATTGTCAAATATTTGAGAATAGAGACCAGCCTCGAACAACACATCCAAAATGCGTAGCCCCAGTTGATCTGAAAAGTTCCCGGAAAGCCCTCTCCTCTTCAGTATCTCCCCCCGCCCTCACTTGTCTCACCTCAAACACATGCTCATTGTCTCTTATCTTGAGTCGGCCTGGGAAGCACAGGAAGGAGGAATTCCTCCTCTCTGCCTTCTACTTCAAGGCCGGCCCAAGTGCGAGCACTTTGTCATGGGATGAAAAGAAAAGCAAAGAGTACAATATGGAACATTAGCTATATGTAATATGACTATGAAAATTAATAAGTAACACAAAATATGGATATATGAAGATATATATAAATCTCTCAGTACACATTGCATCATTATGCCTCATTTGTAGCTATATTTGAGCTCATTTAGTTTCCTTTAAGTCCTCTTAATTACATTTATATCTCATGACACATGTAATATGGCTTTTAATTTTTTGCGGCTCCAGACAGATTTGTTTTTGTATTTTCGGTCCAATATGGCTCTTTCAACATTTTGGGTTGCCGACCCCTGGACTAGTCGATTAGTCGGATAATACAGCTTGCACATATTTATTGGCTCAAATTTTTCCATCGACTTTTAAACGCGGCTTAAGTTATTTTAAGCATTTGATCGCGAGCAACAAAGATGACTGATTAATTCATGAATATTTATTTATACTGTCATAATAATTGTATATAAGTTATCACACAACTTGTTTTCTATGAGTTGAGGTTGCCCTGCGATTGCCCGGGTTACTTACCACTGCTGCTTACAAAGCTGTCTTCCATCTTATCAAGCAGAAGGCGGACAGCTGGTGAATCTCCATTGTGTGCCATGGAATGCGCCGTAGAGGTGTCGGTTTCTCAAACCCATTGTGTACGTGTTGCATTGCAAATTGACGCAGCTTTAAATCGTACTTGAATCGATGTCGGGCTGCAACAACTAATCGATTATAAAAATAGTTGGCGATTAATTTAGTCATCGATTCGTTGGATCTATGCTATGCGCATGCGCAGAGGCTACTTTTTTATTTTTTTATTTTATTTTTTTCTAAACTGCAACATGTACAAACAGCTGAGAAACAATCATCAAAATAAGTATGGTGCCAGTATGCTGTTTTTTTTCCAATAAAATACTAGAAAGGATAAAAATGTAGTTTGTCTCTTTTATCCGATTATTAATCGATTAATCGAAGTAATAATCGACAGATTAATCGATTATCAAATTAGTTGTTAGTTGCAGCCCTAAATTGATGTAGACAAAGTTTAGCTGCTGACTTTGGCTAAAATGAAAGTTATTTTTCGCACAACTTCGTCTCACACTTGCTAGCTAGCTAGCGGGGGTGCAGGGTTTTTTTGTTGTTGTTTTTTTCCCCCCATAAAAAAATACAATCATGTGTGCTTACGGACTGTATCCCTTGCAGACTGCATTGATATATTATATAACAGAAAGAAACAACCCTTTTGTGTGAATGAGTGTAAATGGGTGCACTAATTCTAAGTGTATCTTCTGTTTTTTATGTTGATTTAATAAATAAATAAAAAAATGCAAATTATTTTTTATTTTTTATTATTATTTCTTGTACGGCCCGGTACCAACCGATCCACGGACCGGTACTGGGCCGCGGCCCGATGGTTGGAGACCACTGTTGTAAAGCATCCAGGGTTGGAATTGGGGGTTAAATCACCAAAAATTATTCCTGGACGTGGCCACTGCTGCTGCTCACTACTCCCCTCACCTCCCAGGGGGTGATCAATGATGATGGGTCAAATGCAGAGAATAATTTGGCCACACCTAGTGTGTGTGTGTGTGTGTGTGTGTGCGTGTGCGTGTGCGTGTGTGTGTGTGTGTGTGTGTGTGTGTGTGTGTGTGTGTGTGTGTGTGAGACAATCATTGGTACTTTAACTTGAACTTGA